>NC_045740.1:33222740-33223168 GCF_008692095.1 Etheostoma spectabile | reverse complement strand
CTCTGACATTGGTCCAGTATTAAGAGAGATCTCTGCAGTCAGCAGTGGAGAAACAAGCTACAATGGAAGTTAATGGGACAATTGTGCTGCTTGTATTAACCTTCACAAAAGGGCTTTGTTTAGCTTTTACATGTGAAAATATATTGGCTCTCTATACACGCTTAAAGTATTGTTTTTTAAATGGAGTCTGGTGGGTTTAGTGCCAGATACCTCAGAGCTGTTTCTGGTTAACAGAAAGGTCTTAAAGAGGTTTTAAAGGTCTGTCTCTGAAGGGATCCTTTCCATAATGTTGTCAGACACTTATAGACAGAATATTAATCTAAGCCTATCAGCGGCACAACAAGCACTTTTATGAAGGTAAATAGAAGCTAGAAATTGTCCTATTAACTTCCATTGGAGATGTTTCTCCACTGCAGACTGCAGAGATC
>NC_045740.1:33220507-33222730 GCF_008692095.1 Etheostoma spectabile | reverse complement strand
CTGGACCAATGTTACAGACTGTTGTTCCATCAGTCACTTAGACACAGTACATGGGAACATAGGGTCTGGGTTGAAAAAAAAAAAACAGTAGTTACCCTTTAAACGGCTTGAAATAACACAGGTTAAGATTGTTCACTGTTGTGTTGAGAAATGACAGAAACCATATTAGAAGTGAGGGTAACACTTCATGTATGAAAGAGCATTTCATTTATGTCGTACTTTATGAACTATCAGTAATGCACAAGGATTAATAGTATAGGAACAATACTTTAATTAATACATTATTAAGGTGTTTCAATCATGAGTTCAGATTTATTAATTATGTTCATGTCCTATTTATAGGTAAATCTGTTATAACGATGATTGACTAAACAAAACGTCTTCATTACTTCATGTTTGTGGCCCTTCAAGTAAAGTGCTGACCATAGCCATCTTTTGCATTGATAAAAAAGATATGATAAATGTTGGCATGAAATTAAAATGTATTAAGTCTTAAGGGAGTGGGTTGGCAAAATATACTATCACAATTCACGCAAAACACAGTATACAACATACAGTATACAGTGTACAACATACAGTATACAGTATACAATATACAGTATACAGATGCATTTTTATTGTTGCTTTATTCCCAACAACATAAGGCACTTAAACAGTAAACACTTAAAGTTATTTATACTCTTTATTGATTATTACACACTACACACAGGCCTGAAACACACACACACACAGACACACACACACACACACACACACACACACACACACCAGGCTCATTCCATACATGCACTAATAAGAGATGTCAGAGTGAGGGATTGCAATTGCGCCCTCAGTGGTTGGGGGGGGGGGGGCTCCCTACGTACTCAGTCCCTACAGACTGAGCTACTCCCCCCCCCCCCCCCCCCCAAAATGTCTGAACATCGTTTTGATTTTATTTGAGGTGCTACAAAGATGATATCTATCTGCATACGCCACCATTAATCATATCTTATTTATCAAAATTAAAGATGGACCAGGGCAACACTTTATTTGAAGGGCAAACACAAACATGAGGAAGTCATAAAGAAGTAATGTTTAGTTAACACTGACTACAATTCAGTTTCTTTAATGTGTCACTTTAATTACTGATTTACCTATAAAGAAGACATGACCATAATTAATAATTCTGAACTCATGATGATTGAAATACCTTAATTAATTCATTATTTAAAGTACCGTTCCTGAATCAATGAGATACTATTAATCCTTGTACTTTACTGAAGTACTACATGAATGAATTCATGCTTTTCATGCATGACGTTATGAATTCATTTTAATTCATCTAACATTATAAAGTGTTACCAAGATAAGTTTGAAAGTTGCTCTGTCATTTTCCAGCACATCAGTTACATTTAATCATGGATGAGAAACCTGTTTTATATCAATGCATCTTTTCTTAAATGAAGAGTCAAAACCAGATTCCTCAACAAGTACGCACTCCAAGAGAAAAGCATATTTTCTATTTTCTCTAAGACCCCAAAAAATATATTGGCTGACATGATATTCTGAGGGTTCCAACGCTGGAAAGCTTTGTCTGACATTGGCATATCTCTTTGACTGATGCCAGCTTGTCATCAATCAGTGTTTCTGGAAACAAATGTAGTTTGACAGCCAAGGAGCCAGACTGGCTCCCAGGGATTGTGACTCACTGTGGCCGGATGACAAAAAATGTCATTTTTTAACATCCAGATCGTCTGCCCCAATTTGTCGTTGTATACAGACGTAGAGGACTGGTAAGGAATCTGGTTGCTTTGCTCTCTCGCTCATCCTGTATTTAAAAAAGACTAAAAAAATCTAACCCTTAATTTTTACTGCTGATTTGTCCCCAGTGTCCCACATGCACTCAAGTAGTTATCTTTACTGTCTCTCTACAATGAGATAACACTGGAATAACGACAGGATTTGGCACTAAGCAAAGGCAAACAGATGTGTTAAAGGGTAATTTCGGTATTTTCTTTTAACCTGGACCCTATTTTCCATAGAATTTGTGTCTAAGTGACCTGAAATCTTTGAAATTGGTCCAGTATTAAACAAGAACTTTGTAAGCTGCAAACCGTGCTGCAATGTAATCCTTGAGGGCAAATGTTCACCATCAATTTATGTCCACAAAAAGTTCTGTTTTTTCTGTCCGACAACATTTTGGGATGGATCCCTACAGAGACAGACCTTTTAGTTAAAGAGTAA
>NC_045740.1:33220370-33220497 GCF_008692095.1 Etheostoma spectabile | reverse complement strand
GTTTAACATGAAACAGAAATCACCATCACCAAACCCATCAGACTCACTACTTTTAGCGTGTATAAAGCAGCATATCTACACAAGACTCCATGTAAATAATCACTACTTTTAGCGTGTAAAGAGCAGC
>NC_045740.1:33185791-33220360 GCF_008692095.1 Etheostoma spectabile | reverse complement strand
CAGACTCCATGTAAATAATCACTACTTTTAGCGTGTATAGGGCAGGACATGTCCACCAGATTCCATGTAAATAATCACTACTTTTAGCATGTATAGAGCAGCATATCTCCCCCGACTCCATGTAAATATCCCTACTTTTAGCGTGTAGAGACAGCAATCTCCACCAACTTCATGTAAATAATCACTACTCTTTTAGCATGTATAGAGCAGCATATCTCCCCACCAGACTCCATGTAAATAATCTCTACTTTTGCGGTATAGAAAGCAGATTCTCCACCAGACTTCATGTAAAATATCACTACTTTTAGCGTGTATAGAGCAGCATATCTCCACCAGACTCCATGTAATAATCACTACTTTTAGCATGTAAAGAGCAGCATATCTCCACCAGACTCCATGTAAATAATCACTACTTTTAGCATGTAAAGAGCCACCATATTTTCACATGTAAATTGGAGAATTAAGAGGAAATTGGGGAGTTTGTTACAAACTGGTAGTGTGACATTTTAAAGACATGGCTGTTTACCAGGACCTGATGAAAGCCACTGACTTGCTGCATTATGGGAAACGTAGGATCCAGCATTGGAATTTGAAACATTGTAGGGACTAACTCAGACTTCAGCATCCCTTCTGACCATTTGATTTGAAATATGTCTCTTGTTAGTAGCCCAACCCGATGCAGTGCATTACTAAATTGCCTTTGAATTAGTTCAAATGCTTACAGTACAATTCTAATACAAAAATATTGGCTTTTTGTAAAGGGGTAAAATAATGCTAAATTGAATTTATAACCTACATTTCTGTTAATGTTCAGAGATAGTTAAACATGATTGAACATAACACTGTACTGCTAAGGTGCTTTTGGAAAACTGTGTTTTCTGTGTCTGTGGTTTGGACCAACAGTGCACAGCGTGTGTGTCTCTTCTGTAAGTCTTTAGTTCCAACAGTGGATGCACACTTTGATGTGTGTGTGTGTGTGTGTGTGTGTGTGTGTGTGTGTGTGTGTGTGTGTGTGTGTGTGTGTGTGTGTGTGTGTGTGTGTAAGATCAGATCACTGATCTTCTATCCATTTTAAGTTGGTTCTCTCTGTCTTTTCTCTCTCTGCTTGTCTCTCACTGCAGGAAAGCTGTGAACAGCTGATGCCGCCAGGGGATTGGAAGGTATGAGCTAATGTGTGTGTGCTGCTGTCATGTGGAGATTAAGCCTTCTCCTGTTCTTCTTCATCTTTTTTTGTTTGCTATGTCTTTGTGCTTGCTTACTGTGGTAAACAATCACGGCCTGAGTCAACAGAGGAAAGAGAAAGAGGAAGGTTGAAGATAAGGCTGCGACTGACGATTCATTTCATTATTGATTTAACATGAATTATTTTCTTGATTAAAGCTTTAGTGCAAAACCTTTCATATTAATGAACATTTTACCATTGCCAAATGAGTCGATACAAATGCCAGTTGTGGTCTTGACCCAAGTCCTCTTTAACTGAGACCAAGACAAGAAGAAATGTGGTTTATTAAATGAGATAAAGACCTTTAAAATGGGTCTTAAAACCGATCTGGAGTACAACAACTGTTAAAAAGTCTTTTTACAGTCGCCCAGCCGACCTGGCACACGCCAATGTGGCGTCAACACAGCGTAGATCCCGCTGGCGTGCCAGGATTTTAAGTGTGCGTGCGAGAGGGATCCCAGGACTCTGAGTGGCTGCAGGTCTCTCTGGTAAACTCACTGGGTTAAGATAACTTCTTCTATGGTGAATGAAAGACTCGATCCCACCAAGTAGCCGATCCAATCAAATCGAAGCATTGCTGCCGACAGTTCTGCTGTTGTTTACTTATTTTTTCTTCTTCTAGTCTGTAGAAATAGCAAAGTCAGTAGCCTTTTGTCATTAGTGCCACCTCTGTTCAGGAGACTCCAGCTAGACCACCACGCAGGAGTATGAAGAGTTAAGGCGCTCCTGTGACGTCACATTGGAGCAGGACAGTACACCGGACGCTTAACTTGCTGCATGTCAGTTAAATGTAGGTCCCGACCCAGACCGCCACAAAGTGACACCAGGAGTCCTGACCAAGCGCATCCAAATGTGACATTAAAGGAGAATTTCTGCGCCAGTATCAAACGATCACCGGACCAAGCGTCTCTTTTTAAAGCGACAGGAGTGAGAGTGTGTTGTTATGGGTGAATAGCTAACATTTTCTTCATCCTATTTTCAGCATTGTGGCGGCTGCCCTGGCACGTTTTACACCAGTTCTAAACTCAACTTAGTAAACTGAAGCAGAGCTATCTCCAATTCATCATCTTGCATGAACCATAACGTCAGCCATTTGAGATGTCCTTTTTTTTAAGAAGTTGAGCTTCACACATTTTACAACTCTGCTGGTTTATTTTAGTCTGACACGTGAGACATTTTCTCATGAAACACCTCTCTTTCACACTTAAACCTGACACTTCAAGCTCTCAGAAATGATCGCTGCATTTAAAGAGCTGTGATGTTTCTCCTCGCTGGCTGCCAGTGAGATATATAATTAATTCCTAAGTTGTTTATAAAGACATTCATGTGTGTTTAGCTAAACTGTAAAAGCCTCATTGCAAACTTGATTTTTGCAATGTATAGTGTGCAGTCTATTTATTTTCAACACAACACACAAAACATATAATTTGCAAAATGAACTGTTTTGAGGTTTCGAATAAGTCTGAGCCTTTTTTGAAGAAATGTAAATAGTTTGTCCAATATGTAACTTATAACGGTTATTATAATGATGATTACCAATGCTTGTGTAGCATTGTTGTGTGTGTGATGCCAATAAATATGGCATTAGTATTTTGAGTATTGGCATAAGTTGATGTCATGAGGGCAAAAGGGCAAAAGCGTTTGGACTTTTTTGTTGCAGAAGAAATGTAGATATTTTGTCCACTCTATATGTTATAGTGTTTATTTTTTTGACTGGCGAGACATATGAGAAGTGTTTTAGACAACAGGAAAGCTTGAGTTGCCTTCATCGAAGAGGGACACAACAACTTCCTGTTCAGCCGAGGGCCGAGGGGTCAAGGAGTTGAGGAGCTATCAGATAATGAGATGCAGCAAATTCAAGTTTCTCACCGTATGCTGTATGTACAGCTAGGCCTGTAACAATTACTACATAATTGTCTTTTCTTTTTCTTTTTTACTTAATGCCAGTTTCTTTGTTTAACAGCAATTAATTGCTAACATAAGCAAAGGTCTTCAGGCGTATGAATGGAAATTAATGATTTTGTTTAGATGTATCAAATTGTAATTATAGAAGTGACTATTGGTCAGACTACAGTATATATTCTAGTAGTTCACTATCTGTTAGTTCTGATGAAAAGTCTAAACAGCCTCAATAGATTTTAAGACAAAGTGAAGAGGTTGTTGCTATAATCAAGGCGTGGTGGTTCTCCTCTAATTCTTGTTGATTGCTGCATAACATGTTAGTCCAGACTAACTGCTGTCTTATAGTAGAGGTCTTCTAATATTTTCCATCAGAAGATGTGGCCTCGTTACGACTAATTCATGAACAGCGGCTGCTTTGTTTTTTTTTTCCAAAAGGCTGAAATAAAAACCCGGTCACAGAGGAAAACAGAAAGACAGTGAAGCAGGAATAGATCCCAACCAGATCAGTGGTGCTGATGAGAGAGAGAGAGAGAGAGAGAGAGTGCAGACTAGAGACAGATGAGACAGCTGACCAATCCCGTGCAGCGGAGGCAGCGCTCTGAGCGAATCATCTCCGGCCTCCCCCACACCCTGTGTCAGGCGCCTATAGAGTGGGAGGAAAAGGACCGGGAGGGGCGGGAGGGGGCCAGCTCCGAGGCTTAAGAGTCCGGGGTGGGAGTGCAGCCCAGACAAAGACACTGCAGCAGTCTGCAGCATCTAGCATCCGACTCTCCATCGCACGGCGAGGGCTCACCAGGACCTAGTCCCTTAAAACAGGAGAGGCCTGGCTGCTCGTCCACCCACCCCCCCACCCTCTGCACCCTCCTCTTCTTTGTCGGCTGAGAGTGCACTTACTGTGGAGCCATGCCTGAGTGCTGGGACGGGGTGAGTGGCAGGGGCAGGGAGGACTGTGAGGGAATATATATAGAATATATACACAGATATATATATATATATTTTCTGTGCTTTGGATCTGCTGTGATAAAGTGGTGTGATGATGTCAGAATGAATGCGTGGGTCTGCTTGTGTTGTCCTTTAAAAATGTAAGTTGTATATTTTGCTGGCAATCAACACTAAAAAACTCTTTTGGTTTTTTTATGGAATATGTTCTGTATTAATATTCTGTATTGAAAAGAAAAAAAACTGCAGCGTCATTTTCAAATGATGGCTCATTCTTTGACTCTGGCCCACTGACACAGTTAAGCTGTACACAGATGGTGTGTGTGTGTGTGTGTGTGTGTGTGTGTGTGTGTGTGTGTGTGTGTTTTGGACCCAATGTCACAATTATAAAAAGCAATTCGTACCAATCATGTTGCTGCGCAGCATCTAAAAAGCTCATTTTGAAAGCGTGATTGCTACTTCCACTGAGAGACGTTATGAATTCCTCTCTATGTTTTCCTCCTGGATGTCTGAAGGTCAATAGGAGCTCATGTGTTTGTGGAATAATTCCATGTCATATTTACCAGAATCCACTGCAAACAGACTGTGAACAAAGCCCCTGATGCAGTGGTCTCAAATTAGAATGATGATTGCAGATAACACTGATGTTGAGGCTGGAATAATACAGAGATAATCTGCCTAGATGAACTCATAACAGCTGGCTGCATGACTATCTGCTGCTGGGGGGGTTGTGCAGATTTATGTAAATTGGCTACATCCATACGTGCAGTTTGTTTCTGTACTGTGAGAACTCACTCTATAGTCATGTGTACTGCGTTCATAGAGAGATGCTGTAGATTGATAGCAGCAGTTTGCTGGAGGATTTTCAGTCAGCTGTCTGAATAGTTTAAATGTAAAGTGTAAAAACTGTAAAGGAAAACACCACGTCTGTACTGGATCTCTGATTGTAGAGTTTGAATTGGAGTCCATATACAGGAGTGTCAGCATCATCAATAAAGGCTTCCGTGCATTTAATCGCCCAAAACACCACGCAGCTGTGTGTGTGTGTGTGTGTGTGTGTGTGTTGTTGTGTGTGTGTGTGTGTGTTTACATTGCGTAGCTCATGGTAACACATTTCTCCTAGCTCCATTTTGAGTTTGGCTGGCTGTGACCAGCGGCTGCTGACAAAATGTGGGTCGTAACAGAGAGCTTAGGATGAACAACAAGCCAACTAGCAGCTCTTAGACATCTCTACTTTTATTAAATGCCAAATGATTGACTGTAAAAAATTAAATGACAGAGCGCATGCAATGGGCTCTAACTTTTTGGGATGTCTTTCACTAAGACATGGCACGGAGATCAATATTTTAAAGGCATAACCTTAACACACCATTTAAATAATCGCCTTCTATGTTCTTAGGTAGGAGTTAAAAAAGCAGAATTTGTAGTGAAATGAATATCCAAACACTTAGGGCAGTCCCATATAGGGATGGGCAATATAATGATATTATACCAATATCGTGATATGAGACTAGACATTGTTTTAGATTTTTGTTATTGTAATATTGTAACATGGCATCAGTGTTATATTTTCCTTTACATGATGCATTACAGTAAAGTGATGCATGTTCTATTATTTGCCTTTAACCACTAAGTCAAATTTGACGAGTTTGTGAAAGCACCAACTGTCAAACCTAGAATATCGTCGCAATATCTACATCAAGGTATATGTGGTCAAGTATATTGTGATATCTGATTTTTTCCATATTGGTTCTGGTCTCAGAACATATGGATAAAAACCCTGCCAAGCTACCAACAGAAGTCTGATGAATCATTATATGTTTATGTAAAATAACTCCTTTTGACCTTACATTCAAATCCTCCCTCAATTCGCATCATGTCAAAACTTGTTGTATAATATAATATTACATAGATTCAAACTTCCCTTTTTTTTGCCATAGACGTGTTACAGTCCACAGTCTTTACAGCCATTTACTGCTCAATTATTGCAGAGCATGGTATCAACCCACGTCCAACCATTTACTGTGTGGATTCACTGTGCTCGGATACAACTCCCAGTAATTACCGACCTTCTTTCCATGGAACCGAGACGCTGCCTCTCTGTCGTGTTGATGTGGAAGCTGAACGCTGAAGATTAATGAGGAACAATCCTGCATAGATTGGCTGTTAATGGGAAAGGAGCAGTTGACTAAAGTTCAATAAAAAGCAGGTTGAATAATGAGTTTCTTCTAATGCACAGATGGTTCTCCTTTCCCTGAGACGATTCAGGTGCAAATATCGATGTCTGACTATCGATGTTTCTTTAGAGCCAGATGCAAACCGGTTATATATTGATGAGATCAAACCCCTCTCATTGCAATGGTTTGTGTTGGGTGTGGGAAGGTTTCGCATAGAAGAAATAAAGTTCCTCACTTGGAGATGTAAAAAAAGAAAAGCTGCAAATGTTCTCACTGAAGCAGCTGACTGTGTGTGAACACCAGGTGAGTGAGAGTGTGTTTGTGTATTTCACAGGAACATGACATCGAGACCCCTTATGGGATGCTGCACGTGGTGATCCGCGGGGCACCCAAAGGAAACAAGCCCGCCATCCTCACCTACCACGATGTGGGACTGAACCGTGAGTCTCCACAAAAATATGTGTGTGCGTGTGTGTGCGTGCGTGCCTATGTGCATGCGTTTGTATCTGTCTGTCTGTCTGTCTGTCTGTCCGTCTGTGTGTGTGTGTGGGTGTGTGTCTGCGTGCGTGCATGCATTTCTGTGCATGTTGTTGACAGACGTTTCAAGCTTTTCGGCAAGGTGTTTCTGCACTTCAGATGTGATAATTGGCCTCTATGTCGCTTCATTCCTTTCCATTTGCACTGTGCCAACACACACACACACACACACACACACACACACACACTCACATCCTTAGTGTGATGACTGGCGACAGAAATATGAAAAAGAGAAGGAATTTAGACGTTGTGAAGACTGTGTAAGAGACATCCATGAAATGTAGGTCAGAAAAACATCCCCATCCTGTGGAGGGAGGCGGGGGGAGGCGGGGGGGAGGCAGGTGGGGCCAGCGGCACTGCTTTGATGGGCGGAGATGGGACAGAGATGGCGGGGGCTGCGTTTGTTGTCGTTCCTACTGCAGTTTTTGGTCCTCTTTTTATTACTAAGCGGCTTATCCATCTGATTTAGAAAAACATAGCAAAATAAACATGCACTCTAAAAAGAAATCTGTAATAAAGGCGACATAATAGACAAAAAAAATAAAATAACTGGTGCTTTGCTGCTGCAGCAGCACGACTGAGGCTTCTAGTATTCACTGCCAGTCACTAAATCACTCGACTGTGACGCACAATCATACAGCAGGACAGCGAGGGACGAAGGGAGGGCCAAAAACATTAAAGAAATGTAGTAGGGAGTCTACAGTTCCATGTAAAATGACCCCCAATCAACAGATAGCACAGCGCCCCGCCCACCCCCGGTTAGAAACACACAAGGAAAGAGGAGAAGTCAACAGGACGGAGTGGGAAAAAGCGATAGAAAATTAAATATATTGTCTATGAAACAGTGTATATATATATTATGTTGTGATGCCAATAAAGCAAAATGAAATTGAAAAATGTAAATGGAGAGAAAGAGATGAGAAGAGATACAGAGAGGGAGAGATTGAGACAGTGTGTGTGTGTATATGTATCTATTATTACATGCACACACACACACACACAAACACACACACACACAAATACTGTACATCAATAAAAACATACTTGTAATAGTGCTTTAAATATCTGTTCATATCTATCACATTTAGAATATTTATAGATATTCTAATGAAAATGTTTTTCTGTCTTTGAATGTTCATTAAATTAATATTACTTAATAACTTTTGTTTTCAAATGTTCACTTCTGTTTCCCATGGCTACAAAGCCCCATTGATTGATTGATTGATTGATTGACTGAGAGACTCACATTGTTATCCTTGATGCTTTGGCAATATTGTTATTTCTGACATTTATGTCAATAAAGCAATTTGAATTGAATTGAATTGAGAGAGAGAGAGAGAGAGAGAGAGAGAGAGAGAGAGAGAGAGACAGAGAGAGACTTAGAAAAGGGGTCAAGGAGGAGAAAATATGTGCAAAGGATGTGCGAAGGGAGTAAGTAGGTCAAGAAGTCAGTGGGAGTGCAGAGTGAGAGAAACTCACCACTCGTCACGTAGCATCCATATTTCTAAAAACCGGAACCATCGCCATGTAAACCGTTTTGTTCACTACCAGCGCTCAGTCGGAGCCAGAGGCCACAACAACGCTGCTGCGTGGTTTCACCGAGTCCGACGCGTGTTTGGGGCTGAAAGTAGGCCAACTGCAGAGCCGGGGGAGGAGGGCAAACACACAGCTGACATCCATTACATTTCAGAATCCATGTTGTGGATTTTCTACACTAGTTCAGGAAATAGAGCTCAAATCTTTAGATAAATCCTCGGTGAGTCTCTTTCATAAGAAAGGACATTTGTAAAATGTAATTACAGTCCCTCATAATCCCCCTTCATTTAAAAATGAGCTCAGGGAAAATGAGGGAACATACTGCAGGTAACACGCTACAACAATTATAAAAGAAATGCTGTGGAGGTGGAATGGGTTAAGTTTCCCAGAGGGGGGGTTAAGTCAAATGACCCGTGTCCTTGGAAACAAATCAGTTGCATAAAAGGAAAACTGTTTGCCCATAGCTACTTATAATGTTCTTTTAAGATATTTTGTTGGTATGTTTAGGCCTTTATTTGTGAGAGGACAGCACAGACATGAAAAGGGAGAGAGGGGGGGAATGACATGCAGCACAGGGTCGCAGGTCCGATCCTTTGTATATGGACGCGCTCTACCATGTGAGCTACCCAAGCGCCCATGTATCTTAATACATTGCTAGTCCTTTGTGACATTTTCCTCAGAAAGTGGAAAGTGACATGTATCAGTCTCTTAAAGGGGAAATAATTTGCAGAACTATACATAGAATAAATCACTGTGTCAGTGCTCTGTTGAAAAAAGGAGCTGAGTGTGGAATATCCGACATATTAGATTTGCTGGAAACAATCTTAACCTTCTCCTTCTGGCACAGGATCCATCCACAGATGGATACCTGGGAGGTCCTCTGAGTGTGGTTAATGTCTAATGTGATCCCATTCCTCTGCTCTCATCCCTCCATCCTCTCCCCCGCTCCTTTTGCTTTTCTTCCCATCCTGTCTCTCTGTCCTCTCACCCCATGCGTCCTCTCCTCATTTCCTCTCCTCCGTCACTCTCCTGCAGACAAGCTGTGCTTCAACTCTTTCTTCAGTAATGAGGACATGCAGGAGATCACCAAGCACTTTGTGGTGTGCCACGTCGACGCCCCGGGGCAGCAGATTGGAGCGTCGCAGTTACCACAGGGGTACGAAAAGCACACACACACACACACGCACGCACGCATGCACGCAACATATTATTGGAAAAGATAAATCTGCATATTTATTTCATCATTTTATAATTTATACTGTTTATTGATCCCCAGTGGGGAAATTACATACACACACACACACACACACACACACACACACACACACACACACACACACACACACACATACAGAGCCTGTGAAGCATTGATGACCAGCCGTGTCCCTGTTCTCCTCAGGTACCAGTACCCCACCATGGACCAGTTGGCCTCCATGCTGCCCACTGTGGTGCAGCACTTTGGGTTGGTGCTTTTAAAAATGATTTAGTCACAGAGCCGAGGTTTTAGACGAGCCACCTGCAGCGACATCATGTCAAAGATGCAACATTAACTGGAGTTAAATGTAGTTTGTGTCTAACCAGAAATGATTAAGCAGTGATTAAATAAATGTAACACATGCTACAGTAGGAATAAATAACATATGGCATGGTACATACAGAGTGCAAGGTATGAATGATATGTAAGTTTATAGATATGTGTCTATAGATATGGGACTATTACTACAGACCATGACTATGGTGAAATAGAATCAATAAGCATACAGTATGTACAATGGGGAAATTTGTGAGTGTTGGAGGGATTTACACAATCATACAATATGTACAGTAGTGCAAGAAGAATGATTGACAGTGAATGATTTACACCAATTCAATTCAGTTTATTTAAAATAAGGACAGTGCAAATTAATAAAATGCATGATAATACAAATGCCAGAATTAGCCAAAAGGCCATTTTTTTTCACCTGTCGCCCCCTGGCCTCGATGTTAAAGCTGCATTTTATTTAGTACATTTAAAAGGATCCATGAGCATGTGATTATTATTCAGTTAATGAAGCATAACAAAAAATTAGGAAACATAAAAAAATAAAAACCAGCGGCCATGTTCATCAGCCTCGTTGATTCCTGAGCTGTTTCTGTAGATTGCAGATAGAGAAATATCAAGCGAAGACATTTCTTGCCAACAGGATGTAATTTTAGCCTGAACATAGAGTACCACAACACTTGGCTTAGCACAGGCAGGCTTTTAAATCTGTGCTGCCAACAATGGCAGTGTGTAACATTGTATACTGAACGCACACCACTCTGTCAGGATTCTTGTGTCTATGTACAATAGTGTATCAATATTCCTCTTTCTCATCTCTTTAGATTTAAGAGCATTGTTGGGATCGGAGTTGGAGCTGGAGCTTACATCCTGGCCAAGTTTGCTGTAAGTGGCATCTTATTTCTTCTACACTGTACTCTACTGTTCACGGTGTGCTGGATTAAGTAGAACTAAGTCCTCCAAACAATATCGGTCGTTTATTCCCCCCCTCTAATACGACCCACAGGAGCGCTTTCTGTCCTCATATCTAAACCAGAGAACGTCGTGAAAAAGCCCTTAATCTTTAAGGTTCTTTAAAATAACTTCATCTTGACATTGTGAACTCTTAAAAAAAAGGGTCCAGGGATCATTGGAGCAGATGGCCTATTACTGGGGAAATGTTACCATTCGTTCTGATGCTGTTTGCGCTAAATTCCTACCTTAGATGTTTTTGAGATGTTTTTTACAGTGTGTTCAGGGGACAGGCAGCTAGCAGATAGTGAGGCATATGTGTTGGGTTTTTACAGTGTGTTAGGGGACAGGCAGCTAGCAGATATTGAGGAGATGTTTTTTACAGTGTGTTCAGGGGACAGGCAGCTAGCAGATAGTGAGGAGTGTTTTTACATGTGTTCTGGGGACAGGCAGCTAGCAGATAGTGAGGAGATGTTTTTACAGTGTGTCTGGGACAGGCACTAGCAGATAGTGAGGAGATGTTTTTTACAGTGTGTTCGGGGAGGCAGCTAGCAGATATGAGGAGATGTTTTTCAGTGTGTTCGGGGAGGCAGCTGCAGTAGTGAGGGATGTTTTTACAGTGTGTTCTGGGACAGGCAGATAGAGAGGAATTTTTTTTACAGGGTGTTCAGGGGACAGGCAGATAGTGAGGAGATGTTTTTACAGTGGTTCAGGGACCGGCAGCTAGCAGATAGTGAGAGATGTTTTTACAGTGTGTTCAGGGGCCGGCAGCTAGCAGATAGTGAGAGATGTTTTTTACAGTGTGTTCAGGGGACCGGCAGCTAGCAGATAGTGAGGAGATGTTTTTTACAGTGTGTTCTGGGGACCGGCACTAGCATAGTGAGGAATGTTTTGTATACAGTGTGTTCTGGGGACAGGCAGATAGAGAGGAAATGTTTTTTACAGGGTGTTCAGGGGACAAGCATCTAGCAGATAGTGAGGAGATTTTGCTGTGTGTGACAACAAATGTAGCCTAAAAAAACATGTGACATAATTTAGAGCACCTTTAAATACAAAATAAAGAACTCATCCTTTACTTTTGTTTTCAAACGGGACTCAAACCCCAGGCTCCTGGGTGAAAGTCCTGTGCCTCCCTCCGTGGGGCGTGGCACTCTTATACTTTGTCACATAGCTTTCCGCTTTTGCATTAAAATGAGTCGTAATGGCTGCTTAAACTATCAACCTGTGGGAGTGTTTTTAGAGGGGAGGACAGTACTGTTTTTTGTCTCTACCTCTGAATCTAAGACTTGTGTCTCCTGCTCTCAGCTGATCTTCCCTGACATGGTGGAGGGTTTGGTTCTGCTCAACATCGACCCCAACGGCAAAGGCTGGATTGACTGGGCTGCCACCAAGGTGCCAGTTTATTCCTCTATACTAGTGTTGGAGTTAGTACATACATACCTATATACACTTCCAAATCCATACCTGCTTCATATTATATACCAATTTTCCCCCCCCAGCTGTCGGGTCTGACCAGCGCTCTGCCAGATACTGTGCTGCCACATCTTTTCAGCCAGGTAAGCCCAGGGTCTGGGAGTGGAGTTGGACAAGAGTTGTTTATCTATTGCTATTCTAGGTTTTCTTCATTTTATGCTACGTAAAACAAAGCAAGGAAGATGACATTTCCTAATTCAAAAATCAGAGACTATATTCATCCAGATATCGGTTAGAGCAAGGGTGTCAAACTTAATTTCTCTAAGGGGTCACACTGGAAAATAAGAATCACATTAAGGGGCAGACATTTATACTTTATTTAAATGCTTTTATCTCACCGAAAAAGTCAAACACCTTTGATTCTATTACAGCCTTTTTTGACATTTGTTGCATTTTTGTGGCTTTAGTCAACGTTCTTTGTACCTTTTTGAACCAAAAGGTTTGTTAGCCATCTTAGAATATCTTTTTAGAATACCTCTTTCCAGTGGCCCGTGGGGTTGAAACCCAGCTGTTCCACTTAGCGCTTCCCCCTAGAGGCCTGGAGAACTGATGTTTTTATTGACACAAAGCTCTAAAGTGAGCCAAAAAGTTCCTTAGCCAAGAAAGAATTTAGCAACTTAAGCAAAACAAAAGCACACAGCCGACTCAAAACAACCTGTTTCACAGCCTGGACATGAAACCTCTCTGCTTCTGGGGGAGTCTCAAAGTCGGCAAATCTGCCAAATTCTGCTTTGAGTGTCGCATAATTACGATCTTCAAAATGTTTCCCTTCTTTAACTAAGTGGGCCAAAATTTATCATGAACCTTAAATATCTGCGGGCCAGATCCAAGTCTGCCAGGCTCTGGGTTCGGCCCGCGGGCCTTGAGTTTGAGACGTGTGTTTTAGAGGCAGGGGTTGAGCCGGTTTGTGTTTGTCTGCAGGAGGAGCTGATGAACAACACAGAGCTGGTGCAGAGCTACCGACAACAGATCAACAACACCGTCAACCAGTTCAACCTGCAGCTTTTCTGGAACATGTACAACAGGTGGAGAGATACAGCTTACTCCTGCATGACTTAAACTATGAATGCAGAAATGTGCCCGTAAATTAGTATTTTTACATTGTGTTATGTGCTAACTTTACTTAAGTGAAGGATCTGAATACTTCTTAACATTTATGATGTGTCTTTCAGCCGGAGGGACCTGGAGATGAATCGCAGTGGGACGGTGCTCAACGCCAAGACTCTGAAGTGAGTCTGCACACACAGTTTGATAATGTACATCATCCAGTTCATTTGACTCTAAGTATCCGCGACACCAAGATGCGTCAGAAGTGTCGGGAACACAGTAAGCTTAGGTTAGCTGTGTAGTCTGTTGTGTGATAAGTCGTGTAATAAGCGGGATAATGTAGAGTGAGCCTGTCATTATTGTGAATGGGAACCCGGGTAATGGTTCCCATACATACTGTGTAACCTGGATGAATAAACTCATTTGCAGAATCAGTATGTGACCAGATGGTTTAAGTCATTTATGAAGATGAAAACACAAACGGTAATTAATATAATATATGGTGGTTTTGGACTAAAGGATAAAACAAGCAAAGTTAGGGCGTCCCTATTTCCTTGTGGGCCCTAGTCTATATGCACAATGTTACAATTCCAAGACTGCTCTGGTCCCACTTTCGGCCAGATGTTTGTTACTTTCCCCTTTCTTTGTGTTGGAATTTTACTATTGACTAATTTGACTATGGTTACCTGGTCCTCAGATCTCTGCAGGGTAAATCCAGACAGCTAGCTAGACTATCTGTCCAATCTAAGGACTATGGTTCCCTGGTCCTCAGATCTCTGCAGGGTAAATCCAGACAGCTACTAACTATCTGTCCAATCTGAGGACTATGGTTCATTGCTCCCAGATCTCTGCAGGTAAATCCAGACAGCTAGCTAGACTATCTGTCCAATCTGAGGACATGGTTACCTGGTCCTCAGATCTCTGCAGGGTAAATCCAGACAGCTAGCTAGACTATCTGTCCAATCTGAGGACTATGTTACTGTCCTCAGATCTCTGCAGGTAATCCAGACAGCTAGCTAGACTATCTGTCCAAATAGGACTATGGTTACCTGGTCCTCAGATCTCTGCAGGGTAAATCCAGACAGCTAGCTAGACTATCTGTCCAATCTGAGGACTATGGTTACCTGGTCCTCAGGTCTCTGCAGGGTAAATCCAGACAGCTAGCTAGACTATCTGTCCAATCTGAGACTATGGTTACCTGGTCTCAGATCTCTGCAGGGTAAATCCAGACAGCTAGCTAGACTATCTATCCAATCTGAGTTTTCTGTTGACAACTAAAACTACTTCTGAACGTACACATGTGGCGTCCAGTGGCTTTCATGCACAGAACCTCGAGTGAAGGGTTATAGTCTTAATTAGCTTTGCAGCAACTCATTTGGCCGTGTCTTGAATGTAACAGATGTTCATTAGTAAAAATATGAAAATATGACCATGAGGCCGCCTCCAGCCACTTGACTTAGCAGTCTTAATGTTTCTGTAGGTGTCCTGCGATGCTGGTTGTGGGAGACAACGCCCCAGCGGAGGAGGGAGTGGTGAGTCCATCGTCTTTCTCCCTGCACAACTTTTCCAGACGCTCTAAAAAAAAACTCCCCAGCTGTCTTCCTTCTTTAACTTTCTCACTGAGCACTGAGATAACTTCTTCCTGTTTCCAAGAAATATTACAGTATTGGTGACCGCAAATAGTCAAATGATTTTGATTGATTTGACTGTCAGTCTCACAATGAAATCTTTGTAAAGTCCAGTTCAGACCAAAGTTTCTGGACAAGACTAGTTGAGTCTTTCAGCTACTTGCATCGCACCAGGTTCTGAAACCTGCCAGCTCGCACCAATGAGACGAGATGAGACGGTCTATCATCTTCAGAGCACTATGACTCTTTGGACTTCCGTCCTTACTTCCCACTTTCAGACTGGATATTTTATTTGTTATGTTTGACCGGTTCTGACCGCTGCAACTTTTCCCTGCGACACTTTAAATCAGTTCTGTCTTGTATCTCTGAAGCTTTTTGTAAATCTTACAGTGTGTAAAGAAACACAACCACTCCACTCAACTTTCAATTTCCATGACCCCTGACCGGCAGTGGCCCCCACCCACATGATTCAGCAGTCATTCAACAATAGACAAAACTAGATAATTCTGATGGGACTGTGAGAGTTCTTAGAGGGGGACAGCCCTAATCTCCACCTTCCTCCCTCTGTTCCTGCCATGTTAAGTGTTTTGTACTTGTACTCCAGTTAATGACTGTGTGCTGTTATTCAGTGGACCAGAAATAGGTCTGCCAGCAGGGACCTGGTTCACTCTCACTGCAACCCTTCTGCACCCCCAGGGACTCTGTGTGTCTCTCTGTCTGTCCATCCGTGTGTAATGCATGCCCTTCATACTATTTGTGTGTGTGTGCGTGTGCGTGTGTGTGTGTGTAAGCGTGTTTTACCCAGGAACCAGATGGCCTTGCTCCATCCCTGGGGTTTCCTAGCTTGAAGTGGCCCAGATATGTGTGCTTCTGCACCAGTTAGTCTGCCACATGTACAAATTGAAATCAAATTCCTCTGTCCGTCGGGGTATATGAAGAGAGGGGGGGAAGGGTTGTTATGAAACGGAGAAAGATGGAGAGATTGAAAGTGACAGAGGGATGGAGGGAGTATGAGGAAGCGAGAGATAAACAGGGTTTTGTTGTTGGATGTGGCAGATGGAGGTTATGTTTATATGTGTATGTGCTGATATGACCAGTTGAGACTGCTGGGATTGCTCCCACTTCAGCCACATTTCCAATCAAATTGCATTGCATTGAGTGTGAATCTGTGCACATCTGTCCACTGTAATTGTGTGTGTGTGTGTGTGTGTGTGTGTGTGTGTGTGTGTGTGTGTGTGTGTGTGTCTGTGTGTCTGTGTGTTTGTGTCTGTGTGTCTGTGTGTGTGTGTGTGCACTGCGGTTCTGCTCTCAGCCTGCCTGGGTGACTCATCGCTGCATCACACCGCAGTATCTGGGTCACTCTCACACACACACGTGCACACACACTCACACACGCACGCACGCACACACACACACACACACACACACACACACACACACACACACACACACACACACACACACAAACACACACAATATCATATAGGTGTCATATATGCACTATAAATACACTACATCCCCAGCTCCTCTTTGAGTCCTGATCATCTTTTATCTTTTTGGCTTATTAAGTTTAACCTGCTGTTTTTGTTCTTAAGGTGGAGTGCAATTCCAAACTGGACCCAACCAACACCACCTTCCTGAAGGTAGCCGTTTGTCTTCCTCTCACCTACAGCTACTCCATCATTAGATGAAAAAGTCTGTTTTGATGTGCAAGCACAAATTGAATTTAAATCAACCTTTTACATATGCAAAATAGTCCTAATTTACACAAAATATGACTCTAAACAAATGCTCAATTTTGCTCAACTGTGTTGTTGAGATGTTTGAGAAAGAAAAAGCTCACCTAACTTTGTTCTCATGGTAGATGGCTGACTCTGGTGGACTTCCCCAGCTCACACAGGTAACACTCAAACAACCTGCATAAGCCACAGGCAGCCGTGCAATCAAATGCAGACAGACCATGAATGCATCATCCACATATGACATTGATGGCTCCAAAATCAGGGAAATAAAAAAATGACGTGTTGTTTTCCAGCCCGGGAAGCTGACCGAAGCCTTCAAGTATTTCCTGCAGGGAATGGGCTACAGTAAGTATCCATACAATGAGACTGTTGTTAGTAAGTGATGGTACGTGTCCATTGACAAGCATTGTTTCCTATTTTATTGTCCATGTGGCAAAGCATTCTGGTAGCGTCGTAGCGAATTAAGTGGAGTTGCCCACTCCTCATTTGCATAAAGTAGCCTGGATCTGAACATTATGCAAATGAGGAGTAGGCAACTCCAATTAATTCTCTGTCAATCTTTTAAATTGACCATGGTCGATCTAAAGTGAACACAGGTTCAGCAACTGGATAGCTTATTTCTCACATTACAGGTTTTCAGGAACCCAGTGACAAAACTATTCTTGTAAAATATGCAACGGTTTCCAAACAAGCTGCCATGTTGGTCTGTTTTCTAATCTGGGAACAGAGAGCCCACGAGTGCAGGTGCAGCCATTGCGGTTGTAGGAAGGTGGAACCTATTTTTTTGCTTGTCAGTGGTCAGTAAAGAGAAACTGCGTCCGATGCTGGGAAGCTGGGCGATCCCTGCCATCGGAAAACACCACAGTGGCAGCCTGTTCTCATGAACCATGCAGTCAAACAGCTACAAAAACAGCTACAAAAGCAGCATTATAATTCATAATTATAATTATTCACCACTTTCGTGCACCACATTGACTGCTGCTGTATGAGAATGCAGCTGGCAGTGTAGAGAGGGCCTTTAATGCTGGGGAGCAGAGTTTGCTTCCTGGGGTAAATGCATGTTCCTTGGGAGTATTTTAATCCAATCTGCCATAATCCAACCTATCTTTTTCTTAAACTTAACTAGTCCTTTTGGTGTCTACACCTAACTTCTGTTGCCGCATAACGCTCACTCTCTGTCACCTTAACTTAACAGTAATGTCCGCCGCTTGCGATGCTCTGTACCCAGCTAAAAATCCACTATTCTCGGGTTACTGAACCACCGACTACTGATACAACGGAGCACAATGTGAAGCATCGTAGCCGTTGTTGCAGAGCTCTGTAGCAGCTGAACACGTCTGCTAACTGCAGCTGATGCCAGCGAACTGTGACGGAGGTCTCTAGCCAGCATCATAAAGCTCTGTTGCGGCTTAAACCGCGTCTTGGAGGTCGTAGCCAACCGGCGTCACGTGACCAGCCACGGGTCTCCTAGTTTTGTATGATATATGGTGTGCATATTGTACAATATCATTCATGAGAATGCGTTGACTGTGGACATGTACCATGAGAGTGGGATTTTATATGTTTGTGTCTTTGCAATCATTTCTAGTAACTATTTCAATGTCTGTGTTACCGTAGTGATGTGTGTGTGCTGTGATGTCATATGTGTCATGCAGAGGGACATGAGCTGTGTTAATCTTGCCCTCTGTCTCCCCCCCGCCCCGTTCTTTCAGTCGCTTATGTGAAGGATCGGAGGTTGAGTGGAGGGCCAGGTACTTCCTCCTCCCCCTTCATCCTCTGACCACTTATTGCTGCCCTGTGCAATTGGCATTGTGAAATTTATTTTAATTTCATTTGGTTATGAATACATTATTTTGGGCTGTTATAAAATTTTTACATTTGCTGTCATTTCTAATGGTTTGATTTTTTTTTATACCAAGGACATTTAACCCCCATCATTGTTTTATTACAAATATATTTTCCTCTCACGGAAAATGATACCGCCCTTACTTCCTCCCTCCACATCCCTTTGCCATTGCATCTCCAATACTACTCTTTGCATGGCCTTCAGCTAGCTTCGAGCACAGCCTTTTGGGCTAAGTTTGTAACAAACAATGTCTTCAAATCTACCTTACACAAGTAAAAGTTTAGGAGAATGTCCAACAGAATAGTAAATCTAGTTTCTGTCATCAAATGAGAACTTAAAGTAATTAAAACCATTAACTTCTGACTGAACAGGCTCAAAAACAATTGTCCTCAGGATCATGCGCATTCTGCTCGGCCTAAACCACGTAGCACAGTGCACAGCAGGAAACATTCAAAGTGTACTTTGAATGAGAGACTCAAAATTGTCCTCTAGGTCTCTGGGCTTTTGATGAAAACCATACAAAGACTCCACAGCCTTAATGAAAGCAGAGCTTTACACTTTTTCAAAAACCAAAAAGTCACCCAGCATCCTTTGGACTGATACAGCCTTCGTAAAGCTGAAGCCAGAGTTTTAAATTTTTCATGCTCAAACTCTTCGAGGTATCCGACGTTTTCTTGAGTCTGGGTGGAATACACTAAAACAAGCAAATCAAATTAATTCCAGGTTATCAGCTAATCAACATTAACATGGATCAAATTACTGTGTGATATGTGTGAGGAGTCATTTACTGTGAAGAATTATGCCTCAGCCATGCAGTTCCCCACAACTTCATTTTAGCCTCTTGCAGCTCTTTCATCAACTTTATTAACAGTATCAGAAAACGTTCTGGTACCCCCATACACTACCCGACAAGTGCCAAATAACAGATAAAGCAACGTATGTAACTACCTGGATAACACAGTTGCACATTCAGCAGCTTCAGAGCCTGATATTTTCTTTAGGAGTTGGTGGAGACCAAAACAGATCTAAAGGGAAAGTGAAAATGTGTCAGGTGGCCAGAAATATGACTCCAAATGAATGCTACATCAACTAAAACGGTACTCGGAGTGCGCATTCCTCCACCAAGGCCTACCCTAACTCACGCTGTTTATGCAGTGTAAATTTTCGAGTCAGGAACTCATTTTCCCGATTATTCCAACACCATGTGAAAGCAGCACAAACGTCATATCTTGGAATAGTAATGAATGTCAAAAATAATACGTGTATCCACTCCAAAATGTAATGGGTTCTTTCTTGACCCATGCTACACCGTTCCACCAAGTTTCATGATGATTGAGCTAGTAGTCTTTCCGTAATCCTACAGACAGACAGACAGACTGGCAGGCTGACAGACAGACAGACAGACAGGCAGGCAGGCAGACAGACAGACAGACAGACAGACAGGAACAGACAGGGACAGACAAGGCAGGCAGGCAGGCAGGACAGACAGAACAGACAGACGGCAGGCAGACAGACAGACAGACACGACAGGCAGGCAGACAGACAGACAGACAGACAGACAGCGGCAGGCAGGCAGAAGACAGACAGACAGACAGACGACAGACAGACAGGCAGCAGGAGACAGACAGACAGACAGACCGACAGGCAGGCAGACAAACAGACAGACGCAGGACAGGCAGACAGGCAGGCAGGCAGGCAGGCAGGCAGACAGAAGACAGACAGACAGACAGACAGGCAGGCAGACAGACAGACAGGCAGACAGGCAGACAGACAGGCAGGCAGGCAGACAGACAGACAGACAGACCGGCAGGCAGGAGACAGACAGACAGACAGACAGGCAGGCAGGCAGGCAGACAGGCAGAAGGCAGACAGGCAGAAGGCAGACGACAGACAGACAGACAGGCGACAGACCCAGACAGCAGACAGGCAGACAGACAGACAGACAGACAGACAGACAGACAGACAGGCAGACAGGCGGCAGACAGACAGACCGACAGACAGACAGGACAGGACAGGCAGGCAGGCAGGCAGGCAGGCAGACAGACAGACAGGCAGGAAGGCAGGCAGGCAGACAGCAGACAGACAGACAGGCAGACAGACAGACAGACAGACAGGCAGTGCAGGCAGGCAGACAGGCAGACAGGACAGACAGGCAGACGCAGGCAGACAGACAGACAGACAGACAGGCAGGCAGGCAGGCAGACAGACAGAACAGACAGACAGGACAGACAGGCAGGCACAGCAGGCAGACAGGCAGACAGACAGACAGGACAGACAGGCAGGCAGGCAGGCAGGACAGACAGACAGGACAGGCAGACAGGCAGACAGACAGGACAGACAGACAGACAGCAGGACAGGAGCAGGCAGGCAGGAGACAGACAGACAGACAGACAGGCAGGCAGGCAGCAGCAGCAGACAGACAGGACAGCAGACAGGCAGCGCAGGGCAGACAGGCACAGACAGACAGACAGACAGACAGGCAGGCAGGCAGGCAGGCAGACAGACAGACAGACAGACAGAGGACAGACAGACAGACAGACAGACAGACAGACAGACAGACAGGAACAGGCAGACAGGCAGGAGACAGGACAGACCAGACAGACAGCCCAGGCCCCCCCCCCCCCCCCCCCCCCCCCCCCCCCCCCCCCCCCCCCCCCCCCCCCCCCCCCCCCCCCCCCCCCCCCCCCCCCCCCCCCCCCCCCCCCCCCCCCCCCCCCCCCCCCCCCCCCCCCCGCCCCCCCCCCCCCCCCCCCCCCCCCCCCCCCCCGGCAGGCAAAGGGCGGCAGGAGGCAGGCAGGACAGACAGACAGGACAGAGACAGGCAGACAGGAAGGCAGCAGACAGACAGACAGACAGACAGGCAGACAGGCAGGACAGACCAGACAGGCCAGACAGGCAGACAGAGCGAGGAGACAGGACAGCAGACAGGCAGGACAGAGAGAGAGACAGAAGACAGACAGACAGAGACAGGAGGCAGGCAGGCAGGCATGCAGACAGCAGAAACGAGCAGGCAGGAACGGAGACAGACAGCAGGCAGACAGGGAAGGCAGGCAGACAGACAGACCAGGCGACGAAGCAGGGACAGGCAGAACAGACGAGAGACAGACAGACAGGCGCAGGCAGACAGGACAGAAAGGCGACAGACAGACAGACAGGCAGACAGACAGACAGAGAGACAGACAGACAGGCAGACAGGCAGACATATAGACAGACAGCTTGTGGCATGGTAACCATTTCAACTATAGAGCTTTTTTTTATTTATCACTGCCTTAAACCTACTGACTAAAATAATTATTTGATAATTACATCAATAATGTATTGTTTTATTGCATGAATCCTACAGATTTGTTTCGGAATTATTATACTTTTGTTAAACCTCAAGCTTAACATATTCAGAAACAGGACTGATAGATAGGGAATTACCCGTCTTGCTCTATATATAGAAAGAGTAATTCCCTAGCCCTGGAATCAGCAGTTGACAAAACAATCTAAATTCACTTGCAATTAATTTCTTGATTATTATTAATAACTACGCTGATTTCTTACAATTCCATAACAACAAACTTCATATAACTCAAAGTGCACAATGTCGACAATGTGTCTGTGCGTAGACACACTGATAGCTTTAAAGAGCCCCTATTATGATTTTCTGAATTTTTCTCATCTTTAAGTGTGTTATATAGTTTTATGTATATGTAATAAATGTATAAAGTAAAAATAAAAAAACATTTCCCTCCAAATGGAGCTTTCTCTCCCAAAGACAGCACTTTATCTCAACTGCCTAAACACACTCACCCACATTCCTGTTTGAAATACCTTAAACAGTGATGTCACTGATGGAGGAGGCCTGCCCAGGTTCTCCTCTGGCTGCCTATAGGTGCTGCCAAGGGCCTTGGATGAATTTGGTTTACCAAGCACAACAGAGTCTGGCCAGCTGACCTTTTTTAGTAGACCACAGGAGTACAAATAAGACTCTGAAAAAGAGTACAATAGGGGCTCTTTAATGAACAAACCTAACCATTCAGGGCTGTTGTGTCTCACCCGCAAAAGATATTCTTTAGTTGTCCACATTAGCATGTACTCCCAACATCTCCACAATGTCAAATGATCACACGCTTTTTTTTACAAAATGTAATGCTGAATTCTGATGTGTTTCCACCCCTCCCTGTCCCAGTGCCCTCCGCTAGTATGACCCGCCTGGCTCGTTCCAGGACGGCCTCCCTGACCAGCGCCAGCTCCATCGACGGGTCCCGCTCTCGGGCCTGCACCCATTCCGACAGCACCGAGGGAGTCGGCCCGGTCACCCACACCATGGAGGTGTCCTGCTGAGGAGTCGGCCAGCCATAGAAAGAGGGACGGGGTGGAGGGATGGAGAGGGAAAGAGCAAGACAGAAGGACGATGGCCAAGAAACGAAGGGGGAGGGATATGAGGAAAATGTAAAGGATAGAAGGTGTGACTAATGCTGTAGAGGCATTTTTGATCAGTGCCTAACGCCCATGCATAATTTGAGACAACACTACCCTGTTGAAATGTACACACTACACAAGTAAATACAAAGTGTACTCATGGGAGTATCCGATTTGAGACACACCTTAACTCTTCGTAGTCAGACATGGTAGATTGTAGAGCGAGACAGCAACAGGAAGGAAAGTTCATGAACAAGGTGGAGAAAGCTCTCTCTTTGCTTCATCTATTTCCTCCGGATCCCTTTGTCTGCCGTCTTCTCCCTCCTCCACTGTAAAATAACATACGTGTTGCTACTAAGACCCCCGACCACACCTTCAAATATCCAACTTCACCCCCCCCTCGCCCAGCACTTAAATGATTTAACTGTTTTTGTTCTTGCAGTGTTATTCTTGTGTTTGCTGTCTCCTCTTTCTTTGCCTGCACCCCCACCACCCACACCTCCACAGAAAAGGACGTAATGCTGTCAAGACAGCCATGTGTGATATGAGTTGCTGTTAATAATGTAATTTGGTCAGAGAAGGTGAACGTGTGGGCAAGGAAAACACAACATTTAGGTGGTACCTTTATGAAACAGTGTTATACATCAGTATTTTTGAAAGCAGTTTATTATTTTGAGTATCTCTCTCACTGCTGTTTCTAAGAGATGGTTTCTTCTCTCTGTGAGTGACTGGTGAGGGTCAGAGGGCGTGTCCAGAATTTGACAGACAACAGAGCACAGCCCATCGTAGCCGAGTGCAGCTGTAGTGCTTAGAGAGGATTTGTTAGCTTTTTTATTCTAAGAGCATAGCTAGCTATACTACGCTACACTGATTTAAAGCTGCACTTGGTGAGATTTTATGTCAAACCTGTAAACTACACTTTGAATGCAAAAAAAGTGATATCATCTGCATACATGCGTTTCAGGCCGCAAGTCATTAATGATCAGAGACCTAGCCACTACACCACCAGGGAGCTTAGCTGGCACAAATGTGCACCACCATCCATTTTAATTGCTTTTACCATGCTAATGTGTACGTGATATGGCCAAAGTATAACCAGAGCAGGTTGACAATCTGTCATTTGTGAGCCACTAGAGTCCGTGTAAAGTTTACTATAAAAAAGCATAAAATGATTTAAATAAATATATCATCCAATGTAGCATATGTAGCTAAGTACTTTAAGTTACTACAAACCACTTGAACAGCAAACAAGTCAGAGGTGGAATAGAACTTTAGTCTTTAGTCAATCCCGCGTTACTTAAAATCACTTTTTTTGAATAATTGACAACATCTTACAAAGAACTTACAGAAAAGACTATGAAAAAAGGCACCATGAGATGAAGGGTTTATTGTACAATGTGTGTTAATAGCATTGAAACTGTGAATGATAGTTGACCTAATAGAGGGATATTATTGGATCTGCACAAGCTGTGCAAGATTGTCCTGTTCACACTAATCAGGACACTACATGATTATTGTCTTTGTTATATCACTTCTCTGCCGTGGAGAAAAAAAGAATCAAATTAAACTGTCTCATAAGAGGGACTCATCCATAGACAGGTCTATTCCATTAGGGTTGATTCTTCATAGAGCGTCACAGAGACAGACAGTTTTATTGATTACTGAAGTTCAAATCTTCCCTTATTACTGCCATTTGGAGCCACATTACTGCAATGTTGCTGAGTGTGGCTTTAAGCTGTGTGCCATCTCACATTTTGTAGCCAGTCCACTGCATGAATTAGGCTAGATTAAGTATTTATTAACACGTATATGCATGTGAACATGAATGTTATCTTAGGGCATTCTAGCCTCTGAGTAGTATCTAGTATTAGTACCTTACATGTGGCTAGTTATATAGAGCCATGGATGTGACCGCCATCATCAGTCTGTAACTGTAGTGCATGGACCCGGTTCTGGGCATACTGGGCTCTCCAACATGACAATCACACTCTGACCAAACCAGACCAAGATGGCCCGACTAGCTCTCTTTGCAAGTCACCACCAAAGAACTTGCAGCACCTTACCTTACAGCGCCTAGCCTCTATCTGTGGATATACCAAAGCTACCCACCCCCCCATACACACACACACACACACACACACACACACACACAAAAGTATCCACAACCACAAACAAATTTTCATCTTCTCAAATGAAACCTGCGTAGGCTGTAAGGGAACTAAGCCAAAGGAAAGACATTAATACACAAAATTCACACACAAGAAGGAATCCATTGCTATGTCAACCTGTTCTCACTCCCGACTTGGTCTGTGGCCATTAGCGTCAGAGGCACCCTTTAGTGTCTGAATAGGGTGTAGCAGTGCTGTGAAAGGATGTAGTATGAAGAGGAACAAGTGTAGTATGAAAGACCTAAAATCCGCTAGGGAGGTTGGTTGGAAAGTGAATGGGTCGTACAACACAGGACTTTCACCCAGGAGACTGGATTTCATGTCTCGTTCTCATCCCGCGTTTCAATGAAATGTACTTTTTGTAAACCCACCCACGACCTTTTCCAAAAACCTAACTGTCCCGTAACGGTGCCGCATGTAAATTAATAGAACCTCCCAACTCAGAGCGTCAAAAAGTGACGCCAATAGTACCGACCAAGCGTGTCTAAATAAGATACTTCTGCATCAATAACAAACGCCAAAGACACCTGACCAAGCATCGCTTTTTGACGCAGTGGGAGTGAGAATGTGTTGGTCACTCAAACCACGATCTTTCCCTACCACTCACTGAAATATTATACCAAAGGGTTCCTGTCCCAAGAATGTCAAAAAGTGGTCCATCAAGGGGTCCTGACTAAGCAACAGTATTTGACAAAGTGCGAGTGGGAATGTGTTAGCTGTGTGGTCAGTGTGTGTTTTGATGTAATTTGTAACCATAATAGCCATAATATTAACTGTAATCACCAGTAGAGTACACATATATATAAGTATCTTTTAGCATAGTGAAGCTGTGTGCTGTTGTCTGCTGTAATACTGGAACACCTTGTCAGTAGTCATCAGAGATGGGGTCCCCTGGTTTTTTGGCTTAGTAATGTACAGTATTTGTGTAACATAAGCACCTTCTTCTGTTTCCACTGTCACAAAAAACCTTTGGTCTCCAGTCAGAAGGGGCCGTAGCTTCCAATCGCTGAGGTGTGCACTTTCCTGAGGTGGCCTGTAAGGGGTGGGGCTTTTTTGGAGCCATTTGGGCGCCAAGTTTGGAATGTAGGGCAACCCCCAGCCAACTTAAAAAAAATATACCCCCATCCCCCTAAAAAATCACAAGGTGCCCCGGCTCTCACAGGCAAACCCAGTTGCAACCTAAAGGGCTATCAGCTGAAGTCACTTTTTAAAATGTTGGTAGTGTTAGTACTGTTTTTGAGCACCAGGGGGCCCTAGTGATCAGCAGATGGATTTTTTTTTCAAGCAAAGAAGAAGATAAGGGATTATTACCAAAACAGATGAGAGAGATTCTGACCTGTAAAATAGTGAATGACTGAATGAATAAATATTACAGGAAAAAGAATGTGATTTTAATGAAGCTGGAGGAATTATTATGAAATTGTTTGAACGATACAACAAATGTAATGGTTTTGAAACAAAAAGAAGAGGAGAGATTATTAGAAGATATTAGACAGTCAGATCAAACACATCAGTAACTCCTCGGTTGGATTTCATGAACACAGAAGTTTGCGTGTAGCGGAGTATAAGATCATCTTTTAGTGTTTTCCCTCTGCACTAAGCTATTTTCTGCCACCTAAACTTTGATTTCCTCCTACACGACTTCTACCCAAACTGCCCATTGGGGCTCCTGAATGTATTTTGTCCTTTTTTGAAGTGATGTACAGTATTGTCAACCTACGCCTCTCATACGGTTTGCACTTCTATCCCTGCTCCACATCTTTAACATGTAACCCTGTACATGAAAACCCAGTTCCTCCCTGCTCCCTCGAGGTCTATAAATAGTGAAGTTCAGTAGTGATTTATGAAATCGACAGCTCCTGTAAGCTGGCACTCGATCAGTTAAAGTAGACCTTGTTCCTCCTTGCACTTGTAGATACTTTTTATTTATAGAGAAACGAACACTCTAACACTACGGTATTGTGAAGAAAATTTCAACATATTTCTGTTCCTCTTTCCTTCTCTTTTTTATAGGCAACAATAGGGTGTAACCTCATCTTGGTATGATGATATTGGTTCTTGTGTACTTCTACTTTTCTTCTTCCTATACTGCCATTATGAATGATTTGTATTGAGCAATAACTTCTTTTTTTCTCCTTTGGTTGTTTCGTGTTGTGGGAGTCTTCCCTATATGAGCTTGTTTCCATCCACAACAGTAGAAAGACTCTTACCTAATTTGCTGTCATTCCGATGTGTAATGTAAAGTTTCAATATATAAAAAGTAAGCTGTTTCTCTCCATGTGCTGATCAAGTAACAAGTTAGAAATAAAGACTTTATGTCAGACATTTGTGGAATCAGGTTTCTGATCATTTTCAGTTTGTTTTCCATATATGAGGAGCAGCTCTCACTTCCCTTTGCACATCTCTCACCATCAAATTTATAACAACAATTTTTTGCAGGCCTTTACTAAGGAGTCACCTTTATTTATTTGTGCTGATCACTATTACTGCAGCAATTCTTTAGATACAGGCTTTAATAGAAAACGTCAGCATATCCGTTTCGGTTAAACAAAACCTTATAGGAGACCATGTAGGAGTCACAGTAGGCGTGCAGCATCTGGTCCACAGGGCTGTAGTTGAGGGCATAAATGTTGGGAGACATCTTTTTGATGAAGATGCCAATGTCGAACCTCTGCTCTCCTGTCGTGGTGTCAAATGAATAGAAGATCTCCTCCAGGTCCTTGTTGATGTAGCGTGTGGCATAGAGCACGCCGCAGGCCATGAAGGTGTTGGTCACCCCCTGCTTGTAGACCGAGGTGTGCCAAGTCTGGCCGAGCCTCATTGGTTCACCCTCTTCCACCTTGGATAGCACCAGGTTGCCAAAGTCCTGGGTGGTGGTGTAGATCACCCAGACGCCCGACTCATCTGTCGCCAGGTCCAGGTCGGTGAAGGGGTAGCATTCCTCCAGATGGCAGAAGTTACCTTTTGAGTTAAACCTGAAACAAACAGGAGACACAGCTGATTTTCATTTGGAAAACAATAAATCAGTAGCTTTCCTTGGACTCATTATGTTATGCTTGTACCTTCATAAGTATAATATTTTTTAGGTAAAATGATGTCACCCATTGGTTTGTGGACTGCCTTTATGAAACTTAGAGTTTTGGCTGTCCATCTTGGTATTTTGGAGCCAGTAGTGATCATGTTTGGACAAGACAGCTGGGGTGGATGAAACGGCGAAGCCAGTGACCTTTATGGTTATAATGCGTTACTACAGAACCCATGCAACTTCTAAGCAAGACCCGGCCTTCAATAGAATCCACATGCTGCTATTGGCCAGACATCCATGTTTAGGCAGGGTAACAGAACCCGCTTTGTTCCAGGTCCTATCCCATGACCAATTTGCTATCCTAACCTTTCACAGTCTTGTTTTGTTGTCCTACAAATCTACAGAATTCAAAATTGTCATGCAAACGTGAAATATTTCATGACTATTGCCGTTTTTTTTTTAGAAACAAGACATTTATTCTGGCGTCCGCAACACACATTTAAATAATTATCTCAAAGACAAAGCAGTGAACCTGGTGCCTTTGGGTAGTTGTAGTGTGGTGACAGTTTTGCTGGTCAGGTTGAATCGGCAGACAGAATCCAGGTTGTAACAGTTGTAGTACAACTCCCCTCCATATAGCACAACATTCGGCCCCTGGATGGTGTTGGTTGTGGGGTTAGAGGGGCTGATCAGGACGTTACCTGGTGGAACAAGAGGAATGAGCTGAAGGGGAAGGAGCAATGCAGTCATTAGTGAGTTTATTGTTATAAAATTGTTAAATATTAAAGAAAGCAATGCAACTTATCTGTGCCCTACTCTTTTAAAGGATAAGTATATAGTTGTCTTACTATCAATAAATCATACAAAGACCCAAATCTACAGAGAATGTACTCCACTAAGTATTGAAAACAAACACTGAGTGACATGTTCCATTATTACCATGAACACACACACACTGTAGATTATTTTGACTCAATCCCACACACACCGTCCACTAATGCACCAAACGTGGATTATTAATTATTTTCAGCAGTGAATTACACCCTGAAAATAATACCCAACAAACCTCCTATTTCCTCCTTGCTAATAATTACAGTGTTCAGCTGTTTAAGGAAATAGTTTAGTTAAAGTATAGTCTAATATGTAACTAATATGTGGGCGGCTGTGGCTCAGTGGTAGAGCGGTTGCCTGCCAATCGGAAGGTTGGTGGTTTGATCCCCGCCCCTGCAGTCATTGTCGAAGTGTCCTTGGGCAAGACACTGAACCCCGAGTTGCCCCCGGTGCTGCGCATCGGAGTGTGAATGTGTATCTGATGAGCAGGTGGCACCTTGTACGGCAGCCCCGGCCACAGTGTATGAATGTGTGTGAATGGTGAATGTTTCCTGTAGATGTAAAAGCGCTTTGAGCAGTTGTTAAGACTGGAAAAGCGATATATAAATACAGCACATTTAATATACAGGACAAATATGCATATGTGCAGTAACTGAAATGGGCCAGTAATCACCATTACAAACCGGCACTTCTGATTTTTGTCCACATGAGTACATGAGTATTATTAGTAGGCTGATATTCATACCATAATAGGCTATATACCATGATTTGCCAAGCAATTGTATGTAAAATCAGCAATTCAGCACCCCATATAGGTCACATGGAATTCAAATTTGTTTCATAACCATATTTTCAGATCCTACAATGACAGTCTAATCAGGCTCATTACAGCAAGTCGTCTGCTAGTCAACTATTTGGGTTCATCCCTGCAAGATATAACTATATCACACATGTGTGAGACATATAAGACACCTGCGACTGAACCTTTTTCTTGTCCAATTTAGACACTGAGTGTATACACAGACAGACTGGAGACAGACTGTCTTCTTTTTACATGTAAACAATCAGTAACTCACACATTGCAGTGGGGATTTTTGAAATTTTTGGAAAACATCCAAGGCCAATTAGCTGCATTCATCAAAACATTTCATCACTCAAGTGTTCATTTCCCCAGAGCTTTGTGCACATTAATCAAACAAATAGAAAATCAGCCTCCCCATCAACCCTTTTTATTTTAACATGGTCCCAGTAATTGCCAGTAGGGCTTTAACCCTCTGAGGTCTAAGGTAATCTTCACATATCTTCTTACATTTACTTTTTTAAGGTATTTGCATTGAACTAATGGCCATGTGTTTCATCTCAAGATGTTCAGAACAAACTCAGCTTTTGGTTTAGTCACGCCCACTTTTTTTCTAGAACAATGTGTAAAGAAATAGTTTGGTGCTAAAGCTGAAACAAATCTCTTTTCTAAAACATGAAGTGTTGTACGAATTGTTTCAGTGCTTGAAATGAGTTTACCGAAGTCTTGTCATATATTATTAAAATAGTAAAGAAAAAGACAATTGTTCATTACCTGGGGTGCTCACCCCAACAATGAGAGCGCTCAGGCTGGAGTAGAGACGGACATAGTTGGCGAATCTGTTGCTGGCGGTCAACATAACCAGCCAATACCAGCTCTCCTTCCCCGCGTCTGGTTTGGGATCCTGACCCCAGGCTCCATACTTGTGGGAGCCAGGGTACTCGCCTGCTGTGTACACCCTTGGCCCTGTTATGTTCAGAAGTTCACCGTGGGGGCAGTTCCCTTAGGGGAAAATATTAAAAAGAAAATGTCAAGGAAAGAAATTGTACAAAATAATTACAGCTGGTTGAGCATTGATAATCACTTCCACTAATTGCCGACACAGTAGACAGAGAATCAGAACGGCCCTTTGAAAGTGGGTGTCATCTTGCTGGAGGTTAAGGACAGGACAGACCATTTCTAATTTGGCTCAGGTACAATATCAAGCAACATATTAGGAACACAAATTAGATCAGGAAGCCCAGTCAGTTTCTGTGGGTGAACGGTCATATCAAGAGTAAACTATACCGAAAAAGGTAAATACTAGAAATGGACATGTTTTTCCAACCAGAGGAGTCGCCCCCTTCTGGAAATCAGATAGAATGCAGGTTTACGGCACTTTGGCATTGGCTTTACATTTTAAACCAAGAAGTTGCCACTTGGTGGATTCCTATTTTCATATTCTTATTTTCTTGCTCTTACAAAAGTACAGAATCAAACATTCATGCAAACATGGAAGATTTCATGACTTGTTGACTGTTAGTTTTTGTAGAAAGAAGATATTTCTTCTGACATCATCAACCCATAGTCAAATAATTATCTCAACGTTCATGAACAGTGAATGCTGGAAACACCGCTGACAGACTCAGATTATTATTTTGACCACATTATGGGATGGATCCCTACAGAGATAGACCTTTTAAACACTTCTTTGAGACCTTTCTGTTTGAGGAGAAACAGCTCTGAGGTCACTTCAGGTCGCTAAACCCACCAGACTCCATCTAAGAAATCAGTACTTTTAACGTGTTTAGAGCCAACATATTTTCACACATAAGTCGGTAAAATATGTGTTTATTTCAACCAAAACTACAGTTGTAATCCTTGTGAAAGTGGAACAAAACGTCTTTTCATAGTTTTATTTTGTGTCTGTTGACTTTGAATGAAGTGTATTTTATGATGCATGTAATTTCATGGATGTTTTTATGTTCTAAAAAAATGATCTCACTTTAACAGAAACGTCGACCTCCGTAGAAACCTTTTCCATAATGTCATCAGACACTTAAATACAAATACAAGCCGGACAGTTGCCCCATTAACTTCCATTGGAGCTTGTTTCTCCACTGCAGACTGCAGAGACCTCTCTTAATACTGGACCAATGTTACAGACTGTTGTTCTCATCAGTCACTTAGACACAGAACATGGGAACATAGGGTCTGGGTTGAAAAAAATGGAATTCACCCTTGAATGGTCACATCATGAGTGAACTATACCGCTGCACAATAGGGGTGGGAATCACCAGAGGCCTCCCGATACGATATCATCATGATATTTATGACATGATACTATATTCTGCAATATATTGCAATTTATTACCTTTTTCCCAACTTCAAAATTTTCCAAATTTCACATTATGTCCCCAAAAGGAAACTGTCAAGATCTTTTTGATCTAAAAAGATGATTTTTTCTGTTTTATTGTTGAAAAATGGGAATGTCAAGCCGACCGACGGACCAACACATATATAATAATACATTGATACTTGGCGTCTGTGTATCAATACAGAAACAGATTTTTTTTGCCAGACCTACTACCCAGTCATATTTCATCTGGTGGCCAGTGGAAGTGAAAGAGAGGTCAACTAAAGTCTCCCAACAGGCTACATGTAGTACCTTGTGGAGGCTTGGTGGGTTGGGGGGTGGTGTGAAGTCCATTGTTGCACTGGTCCAGTTCTTGCTTCAGATGCCTGTTGGCTCGTTGGGTCTTCACAACCTGCATGGTGTCGTACGTCTCCAGCTCCTGCATCTCTGCTTTCAGTTCCTCTAACTGAGAAGCAGAACAGACGTCACAATATTTGTTTGGATTATTAATTTCTTTTTGTACAGACATGAATTCCCTTGAATGCAGCTGTCATTAGGGACACTGGACTGGCTTATGCATTGGTAAAGATTACGGGTGGGAGAAAACAATCTCAATTTATTGTGAATTTTTTCAGCAACGGTACCGTTGACAGCGACTAAATCTTGTATTTCTTCTGACTGAAAGCAGAACCTTTTAAGGATAAGTTGTCTCGATGGGGCCCCCTGTGTGACTCTACCTGTTTACCAGTGTCAGCAGTTAGGTGCTGGTGTGCCAGGGTGGTGCTGTTGAGCCTGTCCATGAACTGCTCGATCTCCCTCAGTTCGTTCTCTATCACCTGCAGGCTGACGACCGCGTAGAGGTCTCCGTCGTCTTCCTTCTCCAGCGTGGACACGTCCTCCTTCAGCTGGGGGAGACGCCGCTCCAAACCCAGCAGCAGACTCTCCAGCTCCAGAGTCTGAACACAGAGCAGATCAACAGGGGGCTCACTCAGGACTCCAGCAGCAGGAGGGCAACATTATTAATATTCAGTGGTGGGAGAAGTATTCAGATCTTGAATGAGTCTGTTTCATTCACATATTGATTGAATGTAAACAGCTAACACTCAGAGAACCAGGCTGGTTTTACCTTCTACTACTTACTTACTACTTACCTTCTGTGGGGTGATGTCGCTGTTGCATTTTAGTGCGTTGGTCTCCACTGAGCCCAGTTTGCCATGAGGGAATGCCCTCTCTGAATTAGTCAGCTCACATGTACACTGGGACGGTGCCTGAAATCAAGAATATTAAACGGTAGTTGTTTTTTTGCCACTGTTGAACTGAGCTCCAAAAATGTTCTGGGGAGAAGAGGCCGACTGAAACAAGCAGTCAAGATGAGGAGGATTCAAAGAAAATGTACAAGAAGACGTTTTAATACCAACGGAAAGATTCATGAGCTGATGTACAAACACATTCTCTCTCCCATCGCATGATAAAGCGAGGCTTGGTCAGGTGGCGTTTGTTATTGGCCCTAAAAGTCTTTGTTAGTGTCATATTTTAGTCATATTTAGAGCATATTTAGAGCATATTTAGACCATATTAAGACCATATTTAGACCATATTTAGACGTGCTTGATTGGGACCCTTGGCGTCACTATCTGACTCTCTGTTGGCCAAAACAGAAATGGGCAGTGTGCGATTATCTGTAATCAAATATAAAAAGACATAGGAATCAATATTTTCCTAGTATTTTATAGCGCTGTAACAGATTTAGTTGTACAATTGATTGTCTCAAAAATAATCGCAATAAAATTGTTTCTTTTAGTCAGATTTAAAAACATTAATTCATTTATTACATTTTTAAACAAATGAAAGTTTAGAGTGAATCCCAGGTTACGTCTTTTGATTACATATCACTGTCATATGACCCAGATAATGTGATGACACATGCCTATAAAATAAACAACACGTCTTTATGGTCATGAAAAAATGTTTTTAAACCCCTTTTGTAGTTTTTGTTGCTATGAACATGTATAGGGTCAAGTGCCAACAACTAACAATTGAAATAATAATACAAATATATAGTCCGACCAATAATCACTTAAATTATAACAAATTGACATATCTGAACAAGATCAACAGTTACCAGTTATACGCCTTAAAACCTTGGCTCATGCTAATGTTGTTGCAGTTTAACAAAGAAACTGCCATTATGTAAAAAGAGGGAAAATGTATTATTAATTGATTATGAAATGATAATAACAGGCTTAGTGTTTTCTTACCTGTTGGCTGAGGGTGAACAGAGCACACAGTGGAACGATTACATGCAGCTTCATGGCAGAGCAGAGCTGAACCAAACCGTCCCTGAACACACCGTGAGGATGACTGTCTGACTGCAGCTTCTCACTTGTGAACACTCCCAAATATCTCTGTGTGTGAATGTGTGAGTGTGTGTGTGTGTGTGTGTGTGTGTGTGTGTGCGTGTGCG
>NC_045740.1:33182533-33185781 GCF_008692095.1 Etheostoma spectabile | reverse complement strand
CGTGTGCGTGTGCGTGTGCGTGTGCGTGTGTGCCATTAGTCATGTTTCTTCCAGAATGTGATCACTTCCTCCTTGCGGTTGGAAATTGGAAGGCGCCACTTGGACTTTTCTTTATATAATAAAGGAAAACCCTCGGAATACTGACAGATGTTACATAAGATATTTTGAGCTAAAACGTTTTTCCTTTTTGAGGACTAAGATCATTGGTGAAAGAAGTATTCAGATCCTTTATTTTGGTAGCACAACTAGAACTTATCACAATGGAAAAATACTAATTTACAGGCATTTCTAGTCTAAATGACTCCAACAGCTACAGAATGGTTAAGACAGCAAAATGCACTCAAGTGGTGAAAGTACTCATTATAATATTGGATTATTATTATTGTTTCATTAAGGTTTGATCAGCACTTTAGAGTCAGGTGAACTCAACTTGATTGTGTGTTGCTTAAAAGTAAGTTAATTACCTGTTTTGATCAACAAAAACATATTTCAGACACAACCCTTTGAGTGATGTGTTTGGTTTATGAGCTTTTATGTATGCTGCTCCCTTAGCTCCACCTCCATTTTATTTATTGCCACAGTCAATCCTAATATGTGGAATTTGCCTTGATGAATGGTGAAAACCAAAACAAACAGACATATAAAAAATGAATATGAAAGGAATACAGAAAACAAATCTATCAGCCTGACCTTAACATCCTACTGAAATTCACCTGCTGCAGCATAACCTTCATGCTGCTCTGTAAATCACTTGTCATGTGTCCTCCTTTGAGAAATAAATCAGAACTCAAAAGGGTTTCAGACATGGACGCCAGCCCAAAACAATATATTGTATTGTTTTATATTCATAGGCTACATTTAAAAAAACAAAAAATAAGTCTTTGTCCCTTGGGACCTTCATTAAGACTATCTCAAGCAACAAACATTCTGTGTCCCCAGGTGGGGACAATAGACCAATCATCAACATCCCAATTCAATTGCAATACTTGTGTATTCTTATTTAATAAGTGGGATGTTGATTGCCTTACGTATGAGTGTCAAATGCCGCACAGGTGACACGTGTGTTGATTGAGAGATACTGACAATGATAAGTGTTTGTCTGTTGCCAGGGATTCATGATGAAGGTCTGGAGGAACTGAAATAATAATCGCTTGATGATTAAAAATGAAAGTGAAGCGGTGGCCCCCAATACGTGCCTTTGTTACTGGAGCACCCCCTGCATTGGTGGATGTGGTCGTCGGATTCAGGAACAGAAAGAAAGGACTCTGCACTCAGCGCAGACAATGATTCCACTCAAGAAGTTCCACAGACAGATGGACAGACAGAGAGACAGAGAGACAGACAGACAGAGAGACAGACAGACAGACAGACTGACAGACAGACAGACAGACAGACAGACAGACAGAGAGACAGACAGACAGACAGAGAGACGGACAGCAGACAGAGAGACAGACAGAGAGAGAGACAGACACGACAGACAGACAGACAGACAGACAGGAGCAGACAGCAGACAAAACAGGCAGACAGAGAGACAGACGCAGGCAGACAGACAGAGAGACAGACAGACAGGCAGGCAGACAGACACGACAGACAGACAGGCAGACAGACAGACAGACAAGACAGACAGACAGACAGACAGACAGACCGCAGACAAACACGCAGGCAGACAGAACAGACGCAGGCAGACAGACAGAGAGACCGACAGACGGCAGCAGACACAGACAGGCAGGCAACAGAGAACACGACCAGACAGACAGGCAGACAGGAGAGACAAACAGGCAGGCAACAGAGAGACAGACAGACAGCAGACACGGCAGACAGAGAGAACAGACGCAGGCAGACAGAGAGACAGACAGAACAGGCAGACGACAGGCAGACAGACAGACAGACAGACAGGCAGACAGAGAGACAGACAGACAGGCAGACAGACAGACATGAATAGTTTTTTGGTACGGACTTGCAAACATCATCTCTTGTAAATCTTCTTTCATAACCCTTGTGTTGTCCTCCTGGGTCAAAATGAACACTTTTTTAGAAACAGTTTGACGATTTCTTTGCTTTTTCCAATGTTTCGCGAGCTTTTTCCAACAATTTTTGTGTCCTATTTGGAGTTTTTTTCCACTTTAATCCCATAACCACCAGTATAAACACTACTAACACTAACTCATTACCAGTATAGTTTTACACAGATTTTTGAAATTCAAGGGCAACAGACCTCATATTTCATTTATTGATATTTATCATATTTTCTAGAAAACAAGCTGAAATAATGAACCATTTTGACTAATAGAGGAACAGATATTGATGCATAATCACAGATATGTCAAAGTTTAGTCAGGGTTATGCTATAAAATTGAACGAAACAGCCATAATCAATGAAATTAGAACTCTGATCCTAAATTTTACTAAAAAAAAGCATCCATTTTATTTTTGGGTAATTTGGTTATAAAAAATGCATAGTTCTGAAACTTTAAAAGCAGAAGGGTTACAAGTAGGAGACAAGACTTGGTTATTGTAAAGTATATTGGCAATAACCACTGAATGAAGGAAAGGGAAAGAATAAAGGGAACTCCTGGCTTGATTATCTGTTTGGAAACTCCATAATTCCACATTTTTAGAGTTTCACATCCACAGGAAGGGTTCGTGGTTCTGTGGTGACTCATCAGTGACCAGAAGCCAGTCAGGGAAACGTGTGTTTGTTATGATCACGTGTATTAAAGAACAAAAAAGGGAAAGGGGGGGGGGCTGATTTCAGTACTAACAGCTTCTGTTCTTGTCAGTCCACGCTTCATCTTCCCAGCTGTGAACATGCTGCTGCTCCTGCTGCTGCTCTCATCAGTGAGTTCCATCTTGATATGCTATTGGAAAACTTTAGACAAATAAGAAGATATGTAGCACTTTATGACTTTATGCAGAGGCTTTTTTCTTCTTATTTAGTTTTCTTTGTGAGTGCAGTCTCCAGTGTGGTTTGATTTTAGTGGGACAATGTGAGTTAATAGAGTGATTGTGCGTCTTGCAGCTGTAGAGTATAACAGGGAAGACTAACCTCCACTCTGACACTTTACTGGACCTGACTGACGATGCACATTTTCCTCTGAGGATTACATTACAGCGTTAAAGTGCTCAAATTATTCTCATTTCATGTTCACAATTGCATTTAGAGGTTGTACCAGAATATGTTAACATGGTTTAATTTTCTAAAAACACCATATTTTTGTTGTACTGCGCATTGCTGCAGCTCCTCTTTT
>NC_045740.1:33167851-33182523 GCF_008692095.1 Etheostoma spectabile | reverse complement strand
GTGTGTTGAGCTCTCTGTTTTAGCCACAGAGTGGGACATCTCACTTCTATACTATCTTTGTTGGATGTCACACATGCTCAGTAGATAGGTAAGGACTACTAGCCAGTCAGAAGCAGAGTACGAGACCCTGACAGTACCTAGGTAAGGACTACTAGCCAGTCAGAAGCAGAGTATGAGGGTCCTGACAGTACCTAGGTAAGGACTACTAGCCAGTCAGAAGCAGAGTATGAGGGCCCTGACAGTACCTAGGTAAGGACTACTAGCCAGTCAGAAGCAGAGTATGAGGGTGTGCTATGCTAGCAGCTAGGTGAGCATTATAACGTTTGTCTCTGAAGTAAAGGCTGGACTACAACAGAGCTGTTTGGAGCGGTTTGTGATCAGTGTTTTCTGTTTGGGGGGGGGGGGGGACTTTAGGCTTTTACACTTTGAAAACCTATCACATGCACAACAAAGATATATAACACCATAAAGGAAAGGGGAAAAAGCCAAAAAGCATAATATGAGCACTTTAATACTGAATCAATGTCAAAGATTCTTCTTCCTATCAGTCACTTACACACACGTCCATGTTAAAAAAACAGTAGTTCCCCTTTAATCTTTGCAGCTCTGACTGAGTTTTTGTGCACGTGTGCCTGCAGGGTGACGGCCAGGCTGAGCGGGTGCCGGGCGTGAAGAAAGACGGATCATGTGTTTGCGAGGTGAACTCCACCCTGTGGGCGTTCCCGGCTGTGAGCTACGAGGCGGTGATGCTGCAGGTCCAGTCCTGTGAGGGGTCTCTGAGCCGCCTGCAGGAACAGGTGAGATCTACACTACTCTACTGCTCAGTATACTTCTCCAATCATGATTATTATGATTGCTACATCATCGCAGCATTTCTACAACCTGAAAACCTGATGACATTTCAGTTTCTGTCTGTGTCTCCGTTCAGGTGGACTTGTCCAACCAGCGTCTCCCTGAGATCCAGGCTATGATTCTTAATGTGACGGAGCGGCTGAAGCCTCACCAGTACCTGAACAACCAGGGCCTGTACACCCACTTGGATCTGCACCGGCTGGGCCAGGAGCTCAGCCAGCTGGACAGAGACATCGGTGTTATCCGCAGCCAGTCTAACACCCCCCAGTCCCAGAAACTCTCCAAAGAGGTACAGCACCACGTGGACCCACAATGAAATTATCCCTAGAGTTACAGAGTAATACTGCCCTGCAAAGGCAAAAGGCCAGAACTTCTTTTTTTGCCCGAAAATGAATGATATTTTTGGGACATTCAATAGATCTTTTATTATGTGGAGACATATCAGTGTGTCCAAACTTTTGACTGGTACTGTGAACTGTTTTCTTGCACTTTTCAATGTTTTTTTGCAGAATTTTTTTTTGTCTGTGTTTGGAGGTTTTTTTCCCCAAAGTTTTTGCTGCTTTTTCGGGAATTTGTCGCTTTTTGGTTTATTTTTAATATTTTTTGGACAGCTTTTTTGGTCATATTGTTGGTTTTTTAAATACACAATCTCAACCCCCTCTTACCCCCCAATGTTAAAGGGTCATGGTGTCATGTCATGGGTAGAGAGAAAATAAACAGGACCTCCTGACATTTTGTGATGATATGAAGAAACATAACTGTGCTGTTTAAAATGTTCCAAAGTGAAAGTTAATTTGAACATTGTTGTAAATGTAAATGTGTGTGTTTGTGTGTTTGTGTGTGTGTGTGCGTTAGGCGGTTAAACTGCGTAAAGATGTAGAGCGGATGCAAATGTCGGACACAATTAACATGAAGACTGTCAGAGAGAAACTACGCTACCTGAAGAACCGCGCTGAGTCCTGCAAGTCCATCCCCAAAGACTTCAGAGGTAAGTGTGTGTGTGTGTGTGTGTGTGTGTGTGTGTGTGTGTGTGTGTGTGTGTGTGTGTGTAAAAGAGCAATCTCCCATTAATTGCAATAACTATGAACAATCGTGAACGATCTAAGTAAAAATGTGCATTACCTCCAGAAAAATAAAGTATGTTGTCTATTGATATGTTACAGTGTGCAACATAGTAGCAATTTAAAGAAATTGTATGCAAATTGCATATGTTTTGGTCCTTTTTGTCAGTTAAACTACTCAACAGTGCAACTACTGTTGAAGCATTGAATGGTTCCACAGTATGGAGAGAAGGATCCCCAGCAATAAAACGTTCTTCAACCCAACTAACTTTGACAATGAGTTGTGATGTATGTACAGATTCATCCTGTTATCCAAGTACTTGCCACTTTTCTTAAAAAGTGTGATGATGTGAAGTCTGATGTGGCATAAGTGTTCCGATTTTAGCAAGCTGATTCAAATAGCAAAACATGAAGAAAGATTTTTCAACAGGAAAGAAAAGGAAAACATGCGATGCTCAATCCCTTTCATTAATACTATCAGTATTTGTATCTCTTTATTTGCTGTTTTTGCATCTCCTGTTTTTAATACCTGTGTTATTGAGATTAAGTTCAGTTATTAGGTTGGAGCTGTCCTGTACATTCACGTTCTCTTCTTGGTCTCTCTGTCTCCAGGCCGGGACAGGTACTGCCTGAAGGGCCTAATCTCCAACATCAGTGCTCCAGTCATGACCAAGGTCAGTCCCTATAGTAAGAGCTACATCTCTGGTTCGTGGGGCAAACAGGCCCAGATGGGCAGCGAGGGGCAGAAGAACAGCTACTGGGTCCAGGCTCTGCTCAACAACCACATCTGGGGCAACACGCTGCGCGTCTACCAAACCTACGAAGACTTCATGGCCTCCGCCAACCACAGGGACTTCACCTTCGCTCCATCCTTCACTCACGCCGACACCATTGAGGGTCCCAGTGCTGTTCTGTACGGCGAGGCGCTGTACTACCACTGCTACCGCTCTGCAGACGTCTGCCGCTACGACCTCAACAGCAACAGCGTCAAGCGGGTGACGCTTCCAGGCACCGGCGTCGGTTTCAACAACAAGTTCCCGTATTGCTACTACGACTGCCGCCCCAATAGTGACGTAGACGTGGAGGCAGATGAGACGGGACTATGGGCCCTGTACGCCACTGTCGGTAACCACGGTAATCTGGTGGTGAGCCGGCTAGCTTGGGACAGCGAGGCGATGACACTCAATGTCTCACAGACGTGGGAGACAAGGCTGTTCAAGAAGGCGGCGAGCAACGCTTTCATGGTGTGCGGCGTGCTGTATGCCACCCGGTATGTGGACGACTACCGCGAGGAGGTGTTCTACGCCTTTGACACGGCAACAGGCAAAGAGGACAACACACTAGCGCTCCCACTGGAGAAGGTAGCTAAAGGAGTGGCCAGCGTGAGCTATAACCCCATCACCAGGCAAATCTACATGTACAACGATGGATATCTGCTGGCTTACCAGGCCTACTTCTGATCTCAAGCTGTGTAATCGGCAATTAAAACATGTCACATACATGTCAAACTATTTATCCTATCAGCAGTCAGGTACTCCATAATGGACAGATTTGTAGGACGTATCACATACTCTATGTTGTAACCAACGTTTGTAATGTAACTCGTAATTTTATAAAGCTGGAAAATCAATAACAAACACAATTATACAAACTGTAATAATTAACTTTCCAATAAAAAATTGACATTGTGTTGTGCTGTAAGTTGTAACATGGCTGGCGTAGGTGGAGAGAGCAAGCAGCCAGCCGGAGCTCCGAGGTAGCCCATTACCTCCAAGAGGCCGCTGACAACTGAAAGGAGATTCCACACTATCCATGTTTCCATACATACGTGTATATGCAAATTCAGTGATATCCAATGAAAAATGTCTGATGGAAACAGTAAAATTCAACTGAATTTCTTGAATATGAACACAAAGTTTGTGTGTTCGACATCGGATTTTTCTCTTAATTGCTAAATGGCTTATGCGAGTGACGCTGAAGAAGACGTTTTAGATATTTTCGTTTGCATATTTCCAGGATGGCTATTTTAGACAGTAAAACAATCTAAGAAATGCCATAACGTTGATCTGCATCATCATCAATAATCGTAAACTAAGGCAAAAGTATTTTTAAAGTTAACCTTTTTATTTATGCAGCTGAGTACAAAATTAAAGTAACATGTCAAAGTGTACTATGAGCCCTCAGAGGATCATAAAGCAAAACCTGCCAGGTCAGCTCACTGGGTGGCGGATCCAGTCCCAGCGAAGGATTCCTCGATATTATGAGCCGCACAGGGACTGGGACTGGATCAGCCACCCAGTGAGCACTTCTACTAATACATTATTTACTACATGTACGTCCAAAGACTTCCAGAGGTAGTTCTTTGCTTCTACATGTAGTATTAATGCTGACAACTCAACATTCTAATATTCTAGTGTTGTAGTTGAGTCACCAAATCTCGAGTCTGAGTCAATGCTCGAGTCCCCAATGTTTGAGTCCTGGTCCGAGTCACAAAAGAAGACTCTGAGTCGAATCCAAGTCGAGTCACCATTACCTGAGTTTGACTTACAGTCTCAAGTCCAGAAAATAGTGACTTGAGTCAGACTCAAATCAGAGTCCAGGACTCGTACTTCATCACTGTCTATTACATGTAAAAGTAAACAGAAACTTTATCCGACTTCTGAGTCATATTTCATGAATCCTCTGAGTCCAAGTCATGAGTCCAGAGAATAGTGACTGTAGGTAATGAGACTGTTAACTGGTTTCTACACTGAGCATATAGTAGGTACTGGGGAGTGTGTGGTAGTACTGGCTGTACCCAGTAGAGGTCGGTGTGATCTCACACTGAAGTGAGGAGGACAGATTCTGGCCCTGCTGTGGCCTGGTTTCCAGTTTCTGGCTGGCTGCCTCTCAGACACACCCAAAGCTCTGCTCACATAATGACAGACCTACTGCCCTGCAGATTTAACGAAGCCAAACAGCAGCCGGCTGGCTCAGGACAAAACCGTCGAAAACGACAAAAACGGTCGACTCTTTACCATGTATGTGGTCAGGCTGATTTCATGTTTCTGCAAAGGAAAAATAGACTGGGCACAATCTACATGTTCTGTAATAATCTGCTGGGACACTGACATTTTGGAACCTTCCGAGTGATGATGTTTTATCTTCCGATCCCCTCTTTCATCGTTCTACTCCTTCTGTAGAAATGAACGGATCAGACCCTGCAAAATCCTTAGTCATAAACAAGCAAGGAATTAGATGCAGTGCTTTGTGTAGAACTATCTAGTGATCTGAGCTCATTTTATAGGTGGTAACTGCTAAATCGATCCTTCAGAAATTCAACAACTACTGGATGGAAGGCCATACCCTTACTACTGGTATTAATGTTCTCCACAGAATGAACTGTAATGACATTGGTGACCATCGGACGTTTCATCTAGCACATCATCAGCTCAGCATTGCAATGTGTCCAATTATTTAGTTCATGACCAAACCTGCCAAACCAATCCAGAGACGTGGACTTGAGTCTACCCGAGGCAGTAGACTCGCATGGCTTGCGTGTATTCACAAGTTTGAATGTTAAATATAAAATAACATCATTTAATGTTGTCACATTTCTTGACTTGGACCTGACATTGATATTTGGCACCTGCGTATTGATTAGCTTATCACACAAAGGACAATATATTGCTTTATCAATATTTTGGCCCACCCCTACACATGACACCATCTCATATAAGCAATAGCATGTTAGCAATGTCATTGTGAGCATGTTAGCATGCTGATGATAGCATTTGGCACAAAGCACCACTGTGCCGAAGTACGGCCTCACAGAGCTGCTAGCACAGCTGGACACTGTGCTGCAAAAACTAGATTCAAGGCCCAGACTGGAGTGAGCAAGACACACTACACGCTACACTTAAAAAAACCTACTCCTACTCCGTTAGAATCATTTCAATTTAATTTCCTGCAAAGGTGCAGAGTGTCTTCTCATTGCTAGAAAAGGAAACCAAACTGATGTGTGGATTCAGGCCCAGACATCGTGGTTGTTGTTGATGGACAGACTAAATTCTAAACCAAAGTTTAAAAAGTTTAAACGTGTTGTCAGTTCATATATTCTCTGTTTAACTGAATGATCCCTGAATGTTGCAGGCTGATGCCTTACTGACCACTTACAGCGTATCCTCATACTCATCTGCCAGGAAGTACATCCTGTTTTGTCTCCAAGGCAGAATCCTACCATTATGATGGCCTGATAGCTTCACCTTTACACATCATCACACCATCATTCCCCATAAATATGTAATGGTCACACTAAAGAGTCCATCTGATACATACAGTCATTATTACTCGCTGCCAGTAACAAGTAAAGATGATTACCGGTGATAACTGCAACAAGATGTCCTTCCATCCTCCACCAGCTGCACCAGGCCGGGGTTTCATGTAAAAAATAAGACAGGCTTATGAGCTTAAATGGCAGGCTGCTGCACAGGAGCGTGCCTGGTTTACGCTCCACACACTCTCTCTGTGTACACTGCAATATAAAACAGGTCTAAGTATGTTCACTGCTTGGTAATCTTGCACACAGGACACAACTCAACAGTGATCTTAATTCCATCTCTCATTTATGGGTTACTTTCATGTTTGACCACATAGGGCGTTAATCCTCGCCTCTAATACGACCCACAGGAGCGTTTTATACATTAGTATTCAGGATATACTACCAACAGGAGTGTTTTCCTTACACATACTGGAACTAACTGTCACATCAGTAACATGAAACGGTTGCAGTGTTAGGTTAAAGTAGGAAAACTACTTGGTCTGGTCCAGGTAACAAAACTACTTAGTTTAGAAAAATGTCTTGGTTTGGGTTAAAATCTGTAAATTTGGGACGTAACTTCACTTCCAGAAACGCATGTTGCACAACGTGACGTAGTTCCGTAACTAAAATCTTACTTTTATTTCCAAATGGGACACAAATACTGGTCTCCTGGGTGAAAGTCCTGTTTGATTAACCCACCCAACACCCTAACATGCCTCCGATGCAGAATCTAGCGCATATGCAGTCTATATCCTGTTCGGCTCCCGTCATACTTACTAGGACCACTAGAGGGAGACGCCATCTAGCGAAAGAGCCCAAATATGAGTTGTAAGTGATGATTGTTGATTTTTCCGAGGAATGAGAGTCTCCATGTCCATTTCACGAATGATTCCAAATCACGAATACATTTGCGAGTCTTACAGAACCCTCACATAATGGATCACAAGTTTTCAGTAGTAAAACTTTTCAAAAATGAGGGAGGGGAAATAATCTCATGTTATCGCAGCTTCCGTGTTACATATTTAGTGGGGCCCAGAATTTAAACTAAATTTGAAAATGTCCTAATAATTTTGGCGATTCATCCTCTAGGAAACGTCGATACCAAATGTGGCAATACATTGTTGTACAAGTTGTCCAGAAATTTTACTAATAATCAAAAATGTAAACAAAGTGTGTCAAAGACACTGTTAAAACACATTCATTCATCATGACTGAACATGTCCTTCTGCTGACTGTGTAGCAGTATTTTCAGTCTACTCTGAGAATGTGAGAGTGAAACTCATTGGCGTAATTCAATGTGATTGGTAATTGACTAATCGCGTCTGTGTGTGGTTTGCAGAGAGGAAGAGAGGAGAATGCTCCAGAGGGTCGTCACCACCGCCCGAGAAGATCATTAGCTGCCCTCTTCCCTCCCTGGAACAGCTTCACAGTTCCTGTTGCCTTCAAGCCCAGAGGATCCTTAAAGATCAATGTCAACCCGCCCAGACCCTTTTGAAACAGCTTTGATTGTCAGAGAGGACAATTACAACACAAAGAAACTGACTCAGATACTTTTTATCCGACAGCCATAACTGCGCTTAATGCTACTTGAGTATTACTATAAGGATGAATCACGCAGTGGTATTCTTGTGTTTGTGTGTCTCTCTCTTCTTTTACTAACACAACATATATACATACAGTATACACTACCAGTCAAAGGTTTGGGGTCACTGACAAATGTCCATTCCACTCCATTATAGACAGAATACCAGCTGATCTGAGTGGGGGGGCTGGCTGATCTTTAAGGCAATATCTGCATTGCCCATTATCAGCAACCATTCATCCAATGTTCCAAAGGTTATGTTCACTAATCTGATATCATTTTAAAAAACTAACTGAGGAAACATTGGAGAACCCTTTTGCAATTATATACAGTAAGCACAATATGGAATCTGAAAACTCTGCCCTGGTCACTGATCTCCGCTGGTATCCTGTCTGTAATGGAGTGCAATGGAAGTTTCTAAATGACCACAAACCTTTGACCAGCAGTGTACAGTGTATACTCGTGCTACTGTTTGCACTGATAGGACTGTATACAATTTGTTGTGCAATAATAAAGACTGTTCTATTCTAACATTATGTGACTCACTGTATAGAATAAATGCTGTCAGTGAGTCAGTGGGTCAACCTTTTGTTATCCAGCATGTTCATTACAGTAGATACATGATGTCTCAGGGGCATTCCCTCAAGAACATGTTTTTCCACATTCTGGAAATGGTTTCAGTACCTGTGCAATTGCAGTTATGGCAAAATATACAAAAATGAATTCAGTGCAAGTGTGTGCACCATTACTTGTTGTTTCAAAGAAATCTTGGCATTACTTAAATTCACTCTGGCTTTGAACGATGGCAACTGAAAGAAAGACAGGGAGAGATTGAATTTGCAAACAACACCCAGCCTTGAAGCATAAAATAAAATCTCTGATAACTACTGCATATCCAAATGCTCATGGACAGTTCATGCTCAATACAAACATCAAAGAACAAGTGTCAATAGTATATATTGTTGTGTAAAATGATTAATACTGTTTTTTTTGTCCCCACAGAGGAGGCAGCGGACATCCGTAGATGAAACAGATAAGAACGCTGTGTCTTGGTAGAAAAAGGGGAGGAAACGAACAGGACCTGCTGCAGCCGCTGGCTAGCGTTATCCCACCCGGCACTGGTTCAAGCTTTAGAGACATGCTACAACGCATATTTCAATCCTCCCTGTCCTCCTTGGCTACTAGCAACTGTGTGGAGCATGGGTGGAGGGTGCGCTATCAAGGAAGGATTGTGTCATGTGGACGCACCAACAGTTGTTTTGTCATTACTTAAAATTCCCCATGGGGATGGCAGAAATTAAGCAATATAGATTTTAATGTAATGTTGTCAGTCATCTGGCGAGAGCATTGTGGTATTCTACGCTGTGACAAGAGTGTGTTATTGAAAAATTAAGTTGTTACATTTTACAAATTTAGTGGCGGTTGGCGTAATCTTGACATGGGTCAAACGGAAGAAAAAGCCAGTTGTGCTTTGGCAGAGCACCACCTAGTGCAACGGAGGTAAAGTTACCCCCATCCCTCTTCCCATTCTTCCCTGCTCATGTAAACAGGGAAAACAGGAGTAGTACCACGCCCCGGTTACTGCTTGGCATGTCAACGCACTGGCTGCCAACCTCCTCTTCTATATAAACCCTGTGGAGAGAGACAGAACAAGACAACAAGTGGCCTTCGGTCTGGAGGTGTCTGGTGTGTGTCTGTAGTCGTTAGCTAGCCAGTGTAAGGACTGTAACAGAAAATCCCACATCTGACTATAACATATGTGACTACTAACTTGTTTGTAGTTTTTAGCAGCTTGTATTTTCAGTACAAATGTTTTGAAGTGTTATATCTTTTCGGATATCTGATAGTTCTGAAGACTTGCACCTTGAACAGGAACAAGTGTGCTTAGGACTGAATGCTAAAGACATGGAAGGGTATTATTCACAAAAACACTGAGAGATGGATTGAATAAACCATAGAACAACACCAGCTTATCCTTTAACAAGACTGAGCTCGTCTACAAACGTTTTCCTGTACTTTGAGAATTTTGACTTGCAAACCGGTGTGACTCACTGATTCCCCATCACCAATGAAAGACAATAGTACCTCTACTCATCACTCTCAAAATGACTGAACAATTACTGTGTGAGGTTTTCCTTTGTGTGACCGGCTGCAAGCTCCAAGAGTATAACCAGTAGCTCTTCAAATACACACATCTTTCCTCTCTTCCTAATGGATTTTTGCTCCGGGCTTTAGTCTAATGGTTTCCAGCTAAATACAAACTGAGCTCTTTGGCTCTTTTAGAGTTTAATTAACCAATAAGATTGAATCTGGTTGGCCTCTTGACAAGCTCTGCCTTCAAGAAATATTTGTGTAGCTAAAATTTCCACTCTGGAAGAAGCAGGGGAAACAGAGCAGAATACAGTACACTGCACCAAAAGAAGATGATGAAAATGAGTTTCCCCTTTATTGATTTAAACCCTGGTGGCATACCATTGCAGTTGTGTTGTCCCACTGCCAAATGTTCTGGCATATTTTAAAATATCATCTTGTCAAAGGCCCCTTCAGGGAGCAAAGTATGCAAGACATGGTCTACATTGATGATGTTTCAGTTTGAGGACTCAAGACAACTGTGATTGGTTTAAAGAAGTGCCAATGAACCAGAGCACGTTGTTCTCCTATCCCAGAATGCAGTGTGGACTAGCCAGACCTTCCTCCTTGTGGCAATGCGCGACCTTTTAACCCTCATGTCGGGTCAATTTGACCCGTTTTCCTATGTCAATGTTCTTTTTAATTCCCCAAAATAACATGATTGATTCCACACAACGCTCTTTGGCAAGTACAAATCTCTACTTTCATTCATTTTGGGGCGTCTTCTTTTCAATTTTACAGCATTTGAAAAACAAATTGAAGTGTTTTTGAAATAGTATTGAGTAAAAGTTGACATATTCCAGTCTGTGATTATTCATCAACATCCATTCCTTTAATTTTAGTCTCAATAATTGCTAATTTCTTCTTTTCTAACTCAAACATTAGGTATAGTTTGCTATAAATGAGGTTTATTTACCACAAAGTACAAAAATAACTGTAAAACTAAAGTTAATAAGTTAGTGTTACATAGTGTTGAAAACATCAAGAAAGTGAAAACCATTCAAAAAAGCATCATAAGTGTTGAAAAAAGGTTTCAGCTTAAATAATAGGCTAAAGGAACGAGAATTTATGGAAAGCACATGTGTATTTATGGTCAGATCATGTGGTAAGTGTCATTCATTAGCGTTTTTTGCCAGCTTTCCTTCCTGTTTTAGGAAGCAGTGACTGCATTGTGTCTGTGTTCTTCATATGTAGAATTATAGTTTGCTCTTCTGATGTAAAATATGCAGCTCTGGTAGATGTTAGCAGCTAAAGAGGCAGCTATTTGTGTTTCAGGAGTTAGTGGAGACAAAACCAACACTTTCTCACTACCATCGCGTCAAATAATGACACTCGGTTGGGTGCCTTTGGCAGTAGTCATCGACGCAAAAAGTCTCCTTTAGCGTCACGTACAAACATGCTTGCCCAGAACTCTTGGTCTCTTTTTTAAGCTCTGGGTTGGAACGTTTAACTGGTATGCGGCGTAAGAGCTGGAAAGTTGAGTGGGGTTATTAAATGTTTGTTTCAGTGACACGCGGGACAAGAAGAGGACATGAACCCTGGTCTCCTGGGTTAGTGTAGAGCTGCTGCTCTGCCTGGTGCGTTCCATACAGATGCTAAAGGCTGCTTTTGGCGTCTGCATCTGACGTGGAGAGCCAATGACAAAGCTTCTGTATCTGACGAGTTGGGTTGAGCTAAAAGGAGAGTGAATGTCGGACTCCGTTTACCAGGCGGCCAAAAGATATGACTCCAAATGAATGCAAGCACTATCCCTATCTGACTTCAAAAACCACATTAAAATCAATGCCACTTTAATTTCTCATCCTGTTCATAAAGAGGCTGTGTTTTCTTTGAGCTACAGATGTTAAATCCTCTCATCACTTTGGCGCATTTGTAAATAGAAATGATTGTCCAAATTCCCATAGCATCGTGGTCGGCTCACGGAAATCCTTTCAGTGATACTCCGGGGAGAAGGGAGGAGGAATTAAATGGAAGAAAGTGGAGAATGGATGCTGGTGCAGACATCAGGCACCAGCAGGAGGCTGGCAGCGCTGTCCTCCCTTCTAATTTAAGCGAGTAAGAGAGTAATTACACACCAATTTTACCTCCACCTCCTCCCTTGACTACTGCGACTCCTCCCAGCCCTCCTCCTCATCCTCCTCCTCAACCCATCCCTGTCCTTCTCGTATCGCCTCCTCACCCACACTGCACCTTCCTCCATGCATTTTCACTCATGGTGGTTAAAGCTACATCTACAGTGCAAGGGTGTGATTTGTGAAAAAAGCAGGGGGGGGGGGTGATCCTGCACAAGAAAACAAAACATGAAATAATAATAATAATAATATGTAGACCAGAAAGGGGGGAAATCCCACGCTCGGAAACGATGCAGTAATGTTGTCGCGCGGCCTAAATTTAGCAACAGGTGTTTTTTTAAACCAAAACGTAATAGTGTAGATGTTGTCTTTGTCACATCACATCATCATCATCAAACCATCAAAAATAAAAGTAATCTATGAAACCAAACCAATGGATGAATACGTGGTTGCTCATCTGAAATACATCTAAGCATAAAATGCTCTTCAAGTTTAAGCTTCCTTACACCCATGCCATATACAGTAAACAACACACGCTTGTTGCACAGAAAGAAGGGAAGAAATGTATTCTTGTGTTCCTGCAAAATAAAAGGCTGTGCTGGGAGCTTGGAGCTTGTAAACCCAGCCTTGAAACAGCATGTCATGGAGTGGATGCCAATTTGTCTTAGAATATGGAACAGAAAGCCCAGAAAGATTGTTTTTCAGAAAGACAGATGAAAGAAGTGTTGGATGAGAGATTTCCACTCGAGTCACAGAAGCTAGTGCCACATTTACTTTGACAAACATCCTACATTGTAGCATTATATTTAAATATGACACAAAGTAAGGGAAAGCATAATAGGTCTCCTTTGATGCGTAGCTGCAGTTTGTTTTTAACCTGAACCCTATTTTCCCATCTTCTATGTCTAAGTGACTGATGGGAACATCCATCTTTAACATTGGTCCAGTATAAAGCGAGATCTAACAACAATTGTGCAGCTTTTATATACCTTCACTAAAGTGCTCATTCATGGAAAAGATTTCTAAGGAGGTCAACCTTTCTGTTAAAGACTAAGATCCTTTTTAAACATAAAAACATCTGTGAAATTGCGTTTGCTAAAGCCACCAGACTCCATGTAAATAAACAGTAGTTTTAGCATCATAAAACACACTTTATTCAAAGTTGACAGAAACTAAATAAAACTATAAAAAGCCGTTTTGGGTCGTCTTTCCACTTTTCCAACCATCACAACTGTAGTTTTGGTTGAATTTAACACATAGTTTACAGATTTACATGTGAAAATATGTTGGCTCTATACACGCTAAAAGTATTGTTTTTTTAAGTGGAGTCTGGTGGGTTTGGTGCTAGTGACTTCAAAGCTGTTTCTGGTTGATCAGAAAGGTCTCAAAGAGGTGTTAAAGGTCTATCTCTGTAGGGACCCTTTCCATGATGCTGTCAGACACTTAATAAATAGAATAATAATCTGAGTCTGTCTGCGCCAACAACAGAACTTTTAGTGGAAATAACAAAAATATACAATATATATATTCGGTTTGAGTCTTTGACATTTTTATTTAGTTTAACCAGCCATTAGGCTACGTAAGAGAACATATATGTGAGGAGGTTAGTGGAGTTTTGTGGGTTTCAGTGGGAACTAGATGGTGTGTGTGGCTGCTTGTTATGTGTGCTGTAGATTTACGATGGCACAGCCAAATGTTTGCTACTGTACATAGTGGTTGCAAATAAATCATAATGAAATGAATGAAAAAATAGAATGACATTTGTGCTTGGATACACTTCTTAAATATAACATTGGGCTAGCACTGTTTAGGCAAAACCACAAAGGTAGTGGCCTTGATGAGAGGGCGAGAAGCGGAGAGAAAGGGGTGTGGGAGTGGAGCTGTGATGGGTGGAACCAGCCTAGTTTCTATATGAGGCTTACTAATGACAAGGCGTCCTGGAGTTTGGAGACAAAAATACTTTTTGAAAAGCTGCTCCAAGCAAAACCTGGAAAGAGTCCATCTCCCCTGCTTAAAATGACAGGGTGGATGGAAAGGGAGTGTGGGTGGGGGTGTGTGTTTGTGTGTGTATGTCAGTTAATTCAAACACGGCCTGGACAGTTTTACAGTTGAACTTGTTCTTTCTTCCACACAGTCACAGATGTTTCTCATGTTGAATACTCATTAAATACACACAGGATCCTCAACTATTACATTGTGATGGATTTATATTCCAAGTGTGTTGTCTTACATGTACATGTTCAAAAATGAGTTACTGAGTTTAGACCATCATTCAAAATCCTGTTTTTGCTGACCAAATACTGGCACAGATGTTTCCCTTCTGTTGACACAGGACCGGGGAGACTACGCAGTAGATGGATAAAAACAGAAAGAACCACATTTAGACAGAGAAACCTTTTTACTGAGACACAAACCTTCTATTTGATTTTTCAACTTGTGTGACCAATCCATATTCATGGATTTACTTTTTTGTGTTGTGTATGCCAGCGACTCCGACCATTCGCTCATGCTCTCTCCCTTCACCTGCTCCACCTTCACTATGGTGCTGTTTACTTTTAAGTTCAGATTTAGAAGGAAAAGAAATACTTCTGTACTTGCCGTGTGAAGACTGTTCTGTTAGGACGGGTGTGTGTGTGTGTGTGTGTGTGTGCGTGTGTGTGTGTGTGTGTGTGTGT
>NC_045740.1:33166815-33167841 GCF_008692095.1 Etheostoma spectabile | reverse complement strand
GTGTGTGTGTGTGTGTGTGTGTGTGTGTGTGTGTGTGTGTGTGTGTTTCACCACACTTACCCCGGCTTTGAAAATCTCAGTCTGCATCTGAATTTGCCATCTAAAAAGTGACACGACAACAGGTGATGCTCCTGCATATTCCAGACGTGAACACATTGTAACTGTCTCATATGTCTGAAAGCAATAATTGCATTTTACAGATTCACATTAATGATCTTTCCCGTTGCAGCTTTAGCCTTTTTCTCCCACGGTGACCGTGCTGATGACATTCTCACACTATAATGGATTTGTAAAGTGGAACGAGTTATGTAGGAGGTCTAGGGTTCTGGAGGTCCTTCCAGACAACAGTAGGTGACCCAGGCTTGGGGTGGAAGCATCAAGGCAAAAGAAAACCTGCCAATTTCTACTGAAACATATATTTTGTAACCCCCATCCACCATCTTTTCCTAAACCCAACTGTCCCGTCCTTCTACCGCATGTCAGTCAGTACGCTCTGACCCAGAGTGTTAAAAGTGACGTCAAGATTCTTGATGCTAGATGGGGACTTTTAGCGTGAATAACAAATTCCAAAGGACACCAAGAGTTCCTATGCTAAAGACAAAAGCACATCACCAAGCATCCGTATTGTACACAATGGGAGAGTGGGAATGGGTCGGCCTGCAATGTTCCAACAGGACCTGCCCCCCTCCAGTTGTGATGTAGTTCTGCAGTGGCAGTGACATTTCTAAACCAAGATGGCACCTCTAGTTGCAGTGATGTGTCTGTCTGTGGTGGTCCGTCGCCGCTTGTGATGAGAACAGCTCCCCCCATGGGGATAGCATTTCCACCTGTGGTGGCGACGCGTCTTCCTGTGGCGTGACCTTTCTGCCGCCTCTCACCAGTCAAGGGAGTAATGCAACATTAAATAGATCCACGCTAAAACCACTCGAAAAAAGTCCAACATCATCTCACTTGGTAGGTACAAGCGACCAAAATGGGTTTCCTCAGGAGGGGGGCTGGCGTCTCCCTTAGAGATAGGGTGAGAAG
>NC_045740.1:33164994-33166801 GCF_008692095.1 Etheostoma spectabile | reverse complement strand
AGGAGCTCGGAGTAGAGCCGCTGCTCCTTCACGTCTAAAGGAGCCAGTTGAGGTGGTTTGGGCATCTGGTAAGGATGCTTCCTGGGGGGGTCCCTAGGGAGGTGGTTCAGGCATGTCCAGCTGGGAAGAGGCCTTGGGGAAGACCCAGGACTAGGTGGAGGGATCATATCTCCACCCTGGCCCAGGAATGGTTATTTATTACTATTCATATGAGTAGTACTTGTGATGCTCATTGCTCATTTTTAAGAGAAAATCCTTAACCCTATCATATTTATCATAGAAGCTATTAAAGCTATTCAACAGTGAAAGCAGAGGCAACAGAATTGACATTTAAATAGATCCCCTTCCTCTATTCTTGTATGTACTGAGGTTATATGCTTGCTACAGATGTAAAAGATAACACAAGCCAATCTGCTTCCTGTTTACGCCAGTGCTCAGTGTATACTTTTAATATAATTTTATTCAAAAGACAGTCTTGGGCTCATAGTTCTGCAGGCTCCCAACCCCAGGCCGTGACCTTACTGCCAGCTGATCGATGCAGTCCCAGTACTGGCACTGTACTGTAGTTTGATGGGGACAGTGACACAAGGGCGGACTTCAGACTGTCCAGGGGATCCTTCTACGGTGTGGTGGCCAGCGTCACGCCGTAATGAGGGACCTCTACTACTCGGGTTGCGGGGGGAGTGGCCCCAGCAGGGGACCCCAAACTTCCCTTTCCCGAGCCACAAGAAGCCACGTGATTTAACTTGACTACCAAAAGTTAAAACTTACGATAATATCAAACATGTTTGCCGACAGGAGCGCCCTGACTTTGGCAAGATTCTCTGGAGGTCTGCCTGCATAGGAAACTGGTCTGTGATGTCGGTGAAGGTCAGCGTTAGACTGTGAATGAATAATGCGTGTGTGGTAATCTGGGGTGTAGCCTTCCAGCTACTGGCTGATGGAAGTCTTCATCAGAGTCTTCATCAGAGAGATAGATGATACGCCACTGACCCCAGTGAAGCTGCAGGCATTTAACAGGACTAAAAGGGTAGCTGGGATTGGATGGCGGGGCAGGCAGAGGAGGAAGGATGGAGAGACGAGATTGTGTTTAACTACTTCATTATTAGAAATGATTAACAGTAACGACGGAAACACGTCTTCTGTGTTATCTGCCTGACTGATTCAATTAAGTATTTCTTCATTTTAGATCTGGTGTGCAACTGGAGTTTGCTAGTTGTATTTGTCTCATTTTATCAGCATTAGTAAGTGTGAAGTGTAAATGTGTGTGTGTTGCTGTCGACAGCCGGATTCCGTGCATGTTCATGTTATGCTAATAGGCAGGAGCAGAGGAGCAGGGGAGTCGGGGAGTTGCCTCTCGGGCCTAAACCAGCTAACAAGAGCTACTCTATGAAGATTATGAGATTAAAGCAGCTTTGAGCCGATCCACTCCCCAAGTGCACTCACTCTTCTGCTCGCTTCAGCTTATCACACATTACTGACCTTTTGCTAAAGGAGGCGATGCGGTCAAATGTGGATGCTGGCTGTATTTAGTACGGCGTACTATATGGTTACTCCTCTGGCTAATTCAGCAGCACTTAATACAAGATTATGAGCAGTATGTTATATCACATGGGTTCCTTATGTTTACACAGAGAAATAGCATACTTTGTGTTTCCAATACTATGTGATCTGATGCTATACAATACCATTTAATATTGTGCAAAATGTTGTATATATGATGCAGTATTCTACTAAATGACCATATAGTGTAGGAGATTCCTCCTATACATAAAACACTGGTCTCTCTCACACACACACACACACA
>NC_045740.1:33162400-33164984 GCF_008692095.1 Etheostoma spectabile | reverse complement strand
ACACACACACACACACACACACACACAGTAAGTGAGTCCAGCTAGCCCCTCTAGAAACCTCCATAAGAAAGATCCATCATCAGGCTATACTCAAATATCCGAGTTATTCCAACTGTCAGGGTTGTGAGATGGCTTGAACCCAAAATGCAGCGGAGATGAGAGCAGAGTAGCATTCAAAGATTTAATTAAACAAAAAATGACTACAACAAAAGAAGTCCAGAGGTAGGAAGGCAGACACACACCAAAAATAATAAAGCCATGAAGCAAATCACAGAAGCCAAGCAACAACAACGGCACATACACAAAATGTAGCATACAATGACCCGACTCCAGACACCCCAAGGACTAAATACACCGGGTACCGAGAACTGACAAGGGACAGGTGACCCTAGGGAGGAGGAACAGGTGAAAGATATCAGGGCTGGGCAGGAAAACACAGGACAAGGGAGAAAAAAGGAGAGGAGGAAACCGAACACTCAGACACTACCAATCATAACACCAACAATATGATTTATGAAAACACTGAATACAATTGTTTTCTTTCTTACCAGTGGTTTGCTGGGAAGTTTGATTTCAGAACATTTAGTGGAGATATAGGTCCAAGACATGTGTTTAACATAGTTTGGCAAAAAGGCAGAGGAAACCAGCGTCTTTCAAAATAGAAAAAATGATTGTCTGATAGCTCCACAATTTTCTTTATTATCATATTTTTGGTGATGTGTCTGTGTTTCTGTTGCGGGGCTCTGCACAGATCTTACACCCGCCTCGCATCGCAGGGCCGGCCTGTGTGCGTGTGCCTGTGTGTGTGTGTGTGTGTGGGGAGAGTGTGGTAGAGCGAGTGAGAGAGTGACGTGAATACATTTCAGAGAGAGTGCCAACTCCAGAGGCATAGCGGGAGAAACAAAGTGTCTCCTCTGTAGCAGGAAAAAGTAACCCTCTCCAGCAGTGTGTTGTAGTTATGGTTATAATTATAATTATTGTTCTTGGTCTGGACGGCCCTTTACACTGATTGCACTGCAGAGTCTGTTGATGATTCAAGTTGGATCCCCCACGATGAGCAACACCTTTCCCATAAACATAGCAATTTGATCCTATGTTAATAGGATCTATGTTAATAGGATCTATGTTAACACTATGTTAAAATCAAATTAGGACCTGCCTAATGGGTTTTTTTGCCAATAGTTGGCCTTAATTGTTCCCTTCGGTCCAAATAGAGAGATACTAGGGGCTGATATTAAATTATATTTCATAATCTGCCCTCCTGTCGAATCAAACTACTTTCATAACAGTAAAGTCAGACTGAACACAGTGAGCAAGAAGAGCTTCCTTTCTTTAATTTTCGAGCAGCAAATCTCACAGAACATCATGGGATTACACGAGGCAACTCTCCAATCAGGGTTGGACATTGCCAGTAAAGTCTGATCAGAGTGGAGCCCCCCCACATTGGAAGGGAGGTTTAGCACCATGTTGGTGTCTCAACAGTATGAACACAGTTTTTGGGGTTTATTTTGAACAGGTTGAAAACGTACTTTTGTGCGTTAGTGCGTGATGTGTATGTGTGCGTGTGTGTGCGTGTGTGTAAGAGGATCAGCAGCCTCATTAAGGAGAGCAGCCAGCAGCCGGGTATCAACAGCAGCTTTGTGGACCAAATGACTCCTGGAGAGATAAGAGCAGGTAGACAGGCTTCAACTGGACACCGTCCCCTGTAACAACAGTTTAAGACCTTCTGAAGACTTCTGCTCAACAGAGAGCTGCTGTGAGTCGGACTGCTGAAATGGTGCCGGGGGGGATAGCTGTCTTTGCCAGCTTAGTGAGAAACCAGGGCTTTTATCAATTCTCAGGCCAGGTCTGTTTAGTCTTCATGGTTCCCAAAAAGACCCGGAACCGAACCGGATACCAATTATAAGAATATGAGTTACAGTGCAGTGTTAGAGATGAGTTATTCTTTATATTGATAACTGTCCTCTAATTTTACTTCTCTATGTTTTTTCGTTGTTGTTAAAACTTCCACTGTGAAAAAGTTAACTTCTGTATTTAACCCCACCCGGGTATTACACATACATGTTACACATACACGCAGGACTGTATCAGGTCCCGACCCAGATCCAGTTTTCCATATACACCTCACTCTGGATTTCTCTGGAAGTCCTGTGTACTGGGTTGTAGTTAGAGTTATACATGGCATTTTATGTATTTGGAGGGTGACACTGTAGTTCAAAAGTTTAATAAATGGATTAACCCTCAGAGACCTGAGGTCATTTTTACAGTTTATTGTCCATCTGGTTTTATTTTCTATATTAACTTGTAAAATAACAACCCTGTTGTCTACAGTTAAGATATGAACATTGTGTTTTTCAGGACAAACTGGGCTATTAGAATATTTGGGCTGCAGTGTGGTCACTTGAATGTTAAAAATGGTTGTAGGTCCTTAAAGAGTAATAAATAAATAAAAGGGAACAGGAATCTAACAGATATGTTTTGATATCACAAACAGAGCAGGACAAGCTAAGCTAATCTCTCTAAAACACTTCTCATATGTATTGGGAGTCACACTGGAAAGAAATAATCATCATAACTTATACAG
>NC_045740.1:33155592-33162390 GCF_008692095.1 Etheostoma spectabile | reverse complement strand
AATACATACATTTTTTCAAAGAAAGCCCAGACGCTTCTGCCCTCGTGACACTTACTTATGCCAATAATCAACAAAATAATGTCATATTTATTGATATTAAATCCACAGCAATGCTACACAAGCATGTGAGTTCTCCTATATGCAAAAATAAACATAATGAACATTACTATGCTCCACATTTAAATAATTTTTATCGCACACTTCATTGCACTTATACCTCCATATTTTGTCTGTTTAGAGCATGTATATATTAGTGTGTATATATTAGTGTATGTATTGTTCGGTCTTTTTGTATGTGTAAGCATATTGTGAACAATAATGTTCCAAAGCAAAATTCCTCGTATGTGTCCTCATACCTGGCAAATAAAGCTGATTGTGATTCTGATTATAACTCATGAAAACTATTTATATTTCTTCAAAAAAGGCCCAAATATATAAAATAAATATATAATATATAATATAAATATATGCCAAATCTCAAACCAGTGTCTCCATTCTCCTCTGTAAAACGGTAGATATCTATCTTGTCCACTATAAAATGTCTTCGATCACTTTAGACTAGTGGGACTTGGGGGATTACTATCTGTCCCTCTCTATACTCTTTGCTCTCGCTGTCGCCCATATAAGGCATAAAGTGTGCCTTAACTTCCGTAAACAAACACAGATACAGCAAAGCAACGGAGCACGGAGCTAGCGGCAGAAATCAGCAAAAACGTGATAAATTATAGATTATAATCAAGTGGTTAAATCTTGGATGTAACAGGTTGGATTTACTGCTTCCAGGCTGGATAGAATATCCCCTGTGGAGGCCAGAAAGACCCCGAAGAGACCTCCGGGACCGCTAGCTCGTTAGCTTTTAGCGGCAGCAACCGGTAATGTTTTGTGTTTTTTGGTTATTAAATGATTGAATTATAAATCAGAGGTGCCGTTTTTGCGGGGATAAGATTCTCTCTCTGTAATAAAGTCTATATTCAGACTTTCATTTTTCCAGCCCCTCGTATTAAACGAGCCAAGGGGACAGCTCAGAGTGCGATGACCAGTCCGTCAGGTGCCAGTGAATGGAAAAGACGTTCCTGCCTTACTGTGGGGGGGGGGGGGGAGGTGGGGGGTGTGTGCAGGGCTCAGGGGGGGAGTAGTAATACACGATTCTCTCCAATACAGGGCGTTTAATCGGGCCTTCGATTATTGTCCATCATCTTGGTGCAGCGAGTATTGTAAGTAACACACACCAAACACACACACACACACACACAGACACACACACACAAACACACACAAACACACACACACACAACACACACACACACACACACTGGGCAACGTAATTGGTCTCATCTTGATCTGCACTGCATTTCTTCTGAGATAATCAGAGAGTAACAGGGCTGTATTTGTGACTTGAAAATGAGCTACTCAGCAGATGTGTGCTTGCCAACTATGCCAATGGTTTTTCTCTCCCCACACACACACACACACACACGCACACATACACGCACACACGTACTCACTATGGACCCCAACCTCATCTCGGCAGGAGCAGGAATTACTGTCATGGTTGATGGGCTCACGGGACACAGGGCTGCTTTTGGACTACTTTGTATAATTTATCTGAATGCCCGTACGAGGAATTCATCATTGTGTGTGTGTATGTGTGTGTGTGTGTGTGTGTGTGTGTGTGTGTGTGTCTTGCACTGTTCTTAAAGAGTGCACTTGACAAACCATCAACAAAGATGTAAAAGCACTTCACAGTGCTTCCTAAGTCTATACGCCACGTAAACAGAGCCACAAAATGCTGTTCTCAGCATGTACGACAAGCTGGAGTTTGACTCGCAGCCAAATGGATCCTTTTGACAGCAAAGAGCTTCCTGTTATATAATAACTGCACCCTGACGGGTCCGAGCTGGGCAGGACTGGCTGATGTACAACTCTCGCCATGTAAAGGTAGTTTCCAGTCATTCACTGCACAGTTTTGCATTTACACTCTAATCGCCTTCTCTTAAATTACAAAAAAAGAATACACAAATGAATACAGATATGTAGGCCATTGTTCACAACTCAAAAAAGTATTCCCAATTTTTTTAAATATTAAATTCACACAGAACTCTCCACGTCATACCAGGTTGATGGTGAACCACCCAGCATGCACCACTGCCCTGATTCAGTGGCCTGTATGATATCGTTCGAAAGATTATGCACACAGGCCAGGAGAGAGGAACTCAGTGTGTCATATGACTAATAATATCAATAATACTTTTGCAGTGGGCATCAAGCAGGAGCACGGCGGCAGCTGCAGCCACGATCCGGGTGCCACCACAATCAGAGGAAACATGCTAGATGAGAAAACACTGCAGGGAGGAAGATAAGTTAGTAACATGTATTAGTAAAGATGGAGAGAGAGAAACTCAGTGTGCTAAATGACTAATAATATCAATAATAGGTGTATGAGCGGGCATTGAGTAGGACCACGGCAACAGCAGCAACCACGATCCTGGTGCCACCACAATCCGAGGACATGCGAGGTGAGAATACACTCAGGGGAAGAAGCGAAGCTAGTAAAATGTATTAATAAAGATGGAGAAGAGAGGCGGAGAGAAGAGCTCAGCGAGTCAGAGGACCTTTTGAGAATTCACAGGATTTTTTGGGCGAAGTAGATTGTGTTGTGAAGGATTATCCCCTCAGCCATTCACTGGAGCCAGGTGCGGCTCATATACTGCATGGCAAATCACCTTAGACACTATCTGACTCAGAGATCACCCAACCACCATGATGTAAGCCCCCACAATCCCTCATGTCCCAAATCCATTGTTACACCTCTCTTCCTCTGCCTAAATATCCACTATTTCTGTCTCTCTGGTGGCTGAGGACGGAGGAAGCCTCCGTGCTCACACTGAAGCGCAAACATCTCACGGCAACAAACTCTCAGGGCGTCTGTCATCTACAGTAAACCCTCACATCAATCAGATGTAAGATAGCTCGATGCTCTTTTAAATCTCGTTGTCTCCTATTAGGTCGACGTTGTTGTATTTATGTAGCAATATGTCGGATTTAATATGTCTTAGATCAGTACAGTGTAGAGACTTCCTTCTTTTTATTAGAAGCAGAGACATTTGCAACTTTTCGGAGATTTCGTACAATAATTCCAAAGCGAAAAATCCACGATTGAACGGGTATTTTACTGAATTTAGTCATCTTTTTGTACATAAAAGCAATGTATTTCTCATTTGCCGGCTGCCATCTTTGATAGTGGTATCATGACTGACAGCTTTGTTGACCAATCACATCAAGTCATTTGCTCATCGAGCTTAGGAGAATAACTTTCAAAAGCCGAAAGTCTAAGTCATCATATTTCTCAGTGTGATTTCAATACATTTCTGGGAGATTCCATTTCCATTCAGTCTTGCATTTCCATTTCTCTTGTCTTTGCAGCATAAATATCCTGATAGCGCGGGTTCTCCTGAAATAAATGATGTCTATAATTTAATTTTGCATCACAGGGTTGAGATAATACCAGCAATATTACACAAGGAGACCAGGCAAAACCAAAGATAGGAAAAAGGTCTTAGGGTTAATCCACATCACACAATCCACAGGACCGCTCAAGTTTCACTATTTGGTTTTCACACAAGAAAATATAGTACAGTGCAATATATACTTCCCACATTATGAAGAGAGAGAAAAACAAGAGAGAAGCAAGAAACAAGATCAAAAAACTGTGTGGCTCCACTCTTAGCTTAACCGACTCTAAGGTGCCATATGCAAAACCTCCCTACCCTGTAGTCAATGTCATCAAAGGTGTACAGCCACGATTTCCCAAATATAAAAAATGCAATATTTCTCAATTAAATTGCATGTGTTTTAAATGTTTTGCACACACACATTAGGTGTAAAGGATACACAATCAACTTAACTGTGAACTGTAATTACCTAAAGTGTAAATACTGTGAATATTGTAAATAATTATTCATAGTCCCTTTAAAATCAATCATCAACTTGAAGAAATACATTTTGGCTCCTACATTATATATCAGGTTCTCTGAAGTCAATGGGAAGATTCTATTTAATTTCCCAACTTAGTTGTTTAACAAAATATTTTAGGTCATGCTATAAGCAGTTAAATATATGGGATTGCTTTCACGATGCAGGAACAAAATGTTGCTTCATCTGAATGCAGCATTAGACGTCAATCAACCATGCGAGCTAAAACCTTCACCTCTTTGACTTAAAGACTGCTCCTCTCCGCCTGCCACTTAGCAAATCGTCTATAATTAAAATTGGTTTATTATTTTCTTAGCCCCTGCCAATGGTTTTTGGCAAGTTATGATGATACTGTACCCACCAAAGTAATTGCTACTAAAGTCCATTCTTTAGATAAGAGATTTTCTTTCTTGCCGACCAAAGAGAGTCTGTGGAAGTGTTCGCTTTGCCAGACCGTCCACACGCTGCGGAGCGGAGGAGGGTTGGCCAGTCCAGAAAAACCTCCTCTGGTTTATTGGCATTTCTTTAAACCAATCACAACGGGTAGCGACTGAGATTAGTTGGAACAGAACTCTGATTGGACAGATAGTCTAGCTAGCTGTCTGGTTTACCCTGCAGAGATCTGAGGACCAGGTAACCATAGTCCTCAGATTGGACAGATAGTCTAGATGCTGTCTGGTTTACCCTGCCAAGATCTGAGGACCAGGTAACCATAGTCCTCAGATTGGACAGATGTCTAGCTAGCTGTCTGGTTTACCCTGCAAGATCTGAGGACCAGATACCATAGTCCTCAGATTGGACAGATAGTCTAGCTAGCGTCTGGTTTACCTGCAGAGATCTGAGGACCAGGTAACCATAGTCTCAGATTGGACAGAGTCAGCTAGCTGTCTGGATTTACCTGCAAGATCTGAGGCCAGTAACCAATGTCATCAGATTGGACAGATAGTCTAGCTAGCTGTCTGGATTTACCCTGCAGAGATCAGAGGACCGGGTAACCATAGTCCTTTGAAATCCACCAGAGGTTAGAATGCCAACACAGAGACAGAGGAAGGAAACAAAACTGGTGAAAAATACATGCATTCCACGAAATTTCCTGCGGCACTGGAGCAATCTCGGAAGTGAAACCTCAAGGATGTAGACGTGAAGTGGGACAATGTCTGAATAGGTACTCTTTCAGCACTAATGGAACTATGCAGATGAATTTGCCACAGTAGGCCTGCAATAAAACATATCCCTTCAGACCAATCACGCCTTCTTCAGGCCTAAAGGACTAAAGACATTTAGACATTTGTTCAAGGACGGATTTCAATACCTGGCCTTGTGGACTCTGGGGTGGGGGGGATGTTGTTTATGGTCACAATGGTGCTGCGCTAAGCCAAACGCTAAAGAGGGAAAGTTGAAGATTTTCAACCGTTCTGAAGGAAGTCATCCAGTTGACATTTACTGGCGGGTAAAGAGGGTCAAGGTTTAAGAGGAAAACATGGACAAAACCCAAAAACAGCTTCAAGCATATTTTACAGCAATGTACACAGGGCCATGGTTGGCAACGCTAAGCCTCTGTCAGGATTGGCGGGGTGGCATGTAGCCACGTTCCTAAAGCATCCCCTGCGTTACAGGCTGTTTAAGACAACATGTGACCATAACTTACAAAATAAACATCAGGCTGTATTTAAGACCTATGATTGGCGATTGAAAACGTAAGCTAATGAAAATGTCTACTGCCGGTAATAAATCAGGCCAGAAGTAGGCTCATTTACTGATAGACTTCTATAGCAAGGAACTTCTTTATGGAGCCAGTGGAGCCCCCCCCCCCCTACAGGTTTAAGGCATTTCCGCATTGGCTTCACTTTTGTGACCTGGATTTCTGCATAATTTTTACATGGTGTTTTATTAAATTCATTACTATGGTGTAAACCGACATGTCTTCTACCTCCCCAAGTTCTCTCACCCTACACCGCTCCTCTGCTCCCTTCACTGGTCACCAGGTTCTGCTGTGGCCCAGCTTCCATCCAGGACATGGTCCAAGACTCCACTCCGATCTGCATCAGCCCGCCTACATTTCTCACGACTGTATCATGGATACAATTTCTTATATTAAAAAAAGCACTTTCATGAGCATCTTTGTATTTTGGCTTACAGTGCATGCGTAAAGTATTCCCAGTGCTTCACTTTTTCCACATTTAATGTTACAGCCTTGTTCAGCTGGCTCATTTCCCACAGATTCGTTCTGGGCTGCCAGTCCTTCTGCAGCCCTGATTAAACTGCCAAAGTTGTTGTTACTTTGTCGACTTGTTTCTTATCCTGAGACAACATTTTCTGCTGCATCATATTTTTCCATCCATAGCCAATGAGTGTGTTGTGGTTGTGGTCCGGCTGGCCGTGAGTATTTGTTTTATTTTCTATTTTTCTGAGTTGGCTGTCACCCTGCCTTGTTTTTTCCCCCGCGGTTTCTTTTCCCCCTCCCTCTCTGTCCTGCTGACGCCAGCCTACAACGCACACCTGAACCACATCCTCAATCACCTGCCCCCCCCCACCTCTCACACCTGCTTGCCATCTCCAATCAACCACAGTTTACCTACCCTGGCTCTTCAACCTGTCTTCTCTTGATCGTTGCTGATTCATACTCTTCCTTGCCTCTGAGCTTTATGTTTTACTTCCCTCTTTTGTTTTTCCCCCTGCAGTCTTCACCTCCGCTCCTGTCTTCGGTCAGCTGGCTTCTCCCCTTGGTCTCCCTCCCACGGCACCCTGCATCATGCATCAGCCTGTCTCCAGTGTCTCCCCCTCGGACCCTCGCTATCCGAGTACCTTCCCTCTCAGGACTCCCCA
>NC_045740.1:33154436-33155580 GCF_008692095.1 Etheostoma spectabile | reverse complement strand
CCCCCCCCCCCCCCGTCTCTGCCTCCCTGTCCTTGGCGTCTGCTTCTCACTCCGTCAATGAATCCGTTTTCAAACTGAGTCTTGCAGTTGAGTCCTCTTGTTCTAATCGTCATAAAGTGAAGGATTTAAATTTCTATGAGCACGGGGTAAATATTTTACCTTCATTCAGTTTCTCACTGTAGGTTTTTCAGTTCACTAAATCCTAACCTATTACACAGTTTCTGTATTTAATATAATTTAACACCATCCCTTCTAAATCTACTTACATAAATCTACGTATGAGGAGCAAAGCGGAGCAGCAGCTTACGACTGATGAGATCTTAATCTATGGCTGACGCACAGTGTGTTGGCTAATTTGTGTACAGAAGATGATGTTTACTCTCTGAGAGTGGGATACATCTGTCTTAAGATTGAATGCATCCCCTAGATTTACATTTTAAATCAAATTTGAAAGATGAGTCAACATGGCTTTGCAACTGCTGTAGTCTGTCAGATTTCAATAAAACAGTTCAAACCTTACAAGGGAGTGAATCACTGTAAGACTAAGCTCAGAGAAGTCTCCAAGTCTCACGTTAAGTTAATCTTCCTGTCTTTGTTGCCTTTGTAATACTTTGTTGTAATACTTGTTGCGTTATTTCATTTCCTGTGTCTTTGTCTTAACATAAATCTAACATATTGGCAAATATAAATCAGCCTGTTAGTGAAAAAATCTCTGACAGGCTTACTGGCCCATAGGTCGTAACGGATTCCCTGTAGGCTATGTCTACACATGATTTTACATTACATTTTAAATCTTTTCACATTTTAAATTCTTGTTGTGTGTTTGCTACTTATTTTACTCTGTCACACTTTGGGATTGATTTTAACAATTAAAAGTGCTCTACAAATAAAACGTTTTCTAATTATTATTCAATAAAAAGGTACGTATGAAAGCTTTAGGCCGCCACACGTTATTAGGCCCAGTTTATTATGCAACTTGATTTAATATACAGTAATATATGTAGGGAGTCCTTCTATCCTCCTCCGTCTCTCTTTCAGTTAAGGGGTCTTTGGCTTAAAAAACGTCTCTCTCTCTCTCTCTCTCTCCCTCTCTTCCTCTCTCTTTCTCTCTCTCTCCTCCTCTCTCTCTCTCCCTCTCTCTCTC
>NC_045740.1:33141749-33154426 GCF_008692095.1 Etheostoma spectabile | reverse complement strand
CTCTCTCTCTCTCTCTCCCTCTCTCTCTCTCTCTCCCTCTCCTCCTCTCTCTTTCTCTCTCTCTCCTCCTCTCTCTCTCTCTCCCTCTCTCTCCCTCTCTCTCCATCTTTCTCTCGCTCTCTCTCTCATTCAAATTCAGAGGGGATTTATTGGCATTAAAGTTTAAATAACGTCAAAGCATCAGACAAAACACAATAAAACAGTTATTTAAAATGAACACTATATTTGGATGGATTTATATTAAATCATAAAGATCATATATTACATCTATATGTATGGCAAATGTAAAAACTTATATATATCAAGTAATATGAAAAATATTTTACAAATGTAAAGACACATACAAATTTAACATAAGATATAAATGTGTGCATCTACTCTCTCTCTCTCTCTCTCTCTCTCTCTCTCTCTCTCTCTCTCTCCATCTCTCTCTCTCGCCAGGGAAGTGGGCGTGGCCTTGGCGCCAGCAGTGACGTCAGCGGGAGCTGTTCAGAGTGGCGGTGCTGAAGAGACACCTCTCCCCCCGCTCGGTGAGCCAGCCAGTCGCTCGGTCGCTCCGCAGCCAGCAGCTGGATTTCCCCCCCCCCCTCAAAGATCGTCTGTCAGCGCTCGGCCACGGACCGGAACCCGGGTACAATCAGCCGCGTGTCCGCGGCCCCTGAAGCCCATGTGGACAGATTTCCAACAAGTAAGTGGCCTCTTTTCCGTCCATTTGTCTGTCTAGCGTGTCGGAAAGCAGCGGGGGGTTGGTGGTACTTTTACTGGGTTACACACGCTAATCAATCTGACGTGCTCCCTTCCCACTGGGATCATTTCACTTTTGGTTTGTGTAATAGGACAGATATGTATGATATATCTACATCCCTGCTTTCAGCACTGTGCATGTCCACTGAGGCAAGTCTCCCAGCCGCGCCTAAATCTTACCCTGTGCTGTGTCTGCCTGGGGTGAAACATTTGACTCATATTTGCATAATCAGATGCTCTCTCTCTCTCTCTCTCTCTCGCTCTCTCTCTCTCTGTACACACACACACACACACACACACACACACACATCCATCTCTAATACACACACACACTCTGAATGTCTGAGATGAGAACAGCAGTGCAACTGAATAAAAAACACACATATAAGGCATCCTCTACTAGCAACACTCATTCTCTCTCTCCCCCTCTCTTTCTTTCTCTCTCTCTCTCTCTCTCTCTTTCCCCCCATCTCTAATACACACTGAGTCACATGCACACACTGCATTCATTGCATGAGATTAGAACTGCAACTGAATGCAAGGAAAAACCCAAATATAAGACATACTGTGGAAATACTCCCCTCTCTCTTTCTCTCTTTCTTTCACTCTCTCTCTCTCTCTCTTTCGCTTACTCTCTTAATCGGTGATAGTTTTGTAGCTTCTGTTTCTGTGTCCCTCAGAGACACACACACACACACACACACACACACACACACACACACACACACACACACGCACTAGTTACACAGGGATGATTCACTGAACACCACTGTTCTAGATTTACTTCAAATTAAGTAAATTCTGTGGTTTCACAGTTGTGGTTTTTCCAGTTTACAACAGGAGACAGGGTGAGGAGAGAAGGTGAGGAGACTGGGACTGGGTGAGGAGACTGGGTGGAGACTGGGTGAGGAGACTGGGTGAGGAGACAGGGGGAAGAGACTGGGTGGAGACTGGGTGAGGAGACAGGGTGGAAACTGGGTGAGGAGACTGGGTGGAGACTGGGTGGGGAGACAGGGTGGAAACTGGGTGAGGAGACTGGGTGGAGACTGGGTGGGGAGACAGGGGGGAGACTGGGTGAGGAGACTGGGTGGAGACTGGGTGAGGAGACTGGGTGGAGACTGGGTGAGGTGACAGGGTGAGGAGACAGGGCGAGGAGACTGGGTGGAGACAGGGTGAGGGGACAGGGCGAGGAGACTGGGTGGAGACAGGGTGAGGGGACAGGGTGAGAGGACCGGGCGAGGAGACTGGGTGAGGAGACTGGGTGGAGACAGGGTGAGGGGACAGGGTGGAGACTGGGTGGAGACTAGGTGGAGACTGGGTGGAGACTGGGTGAGGAGACTGGGTGAGGGGACAGGGTGAGGAGACAGGGTGAGGGGACAGGGACCAGTTAGTGGACCGGCTGCTGCTGTTGTCCTGATCTACTGTGGACAGCGTCCCAGAGCCGGGGCATCTGTTGAGAGGTGTTTTCTGATTCCAGCGTACATCTCTTTCCTCTCTTGATTTTTTTGTTTCCTCACCTCTCCTTTCCCTCTTTGATTTCTTCATCTCCTCTATTTCATGTTTCCTCCTTGTCTCTCCTCATCTCTGTTCTCCCTTCTTGTTTCCTCCTTTCCTCTCTCACTCCTCCCTATTTCTTGTTGCATTATCTCCTCTCTAGTTTTCCCTTCTTGTGTAATCCTCTCTTCCCCTCTATTTGCCGTTTGTGTTTTCTCCTCTCCTCCCCTTTCCTCTCTCTGCCCTTCCCTTTCTTGCTTCCCTCTCTCGTCTCCCCTGTCTTGGCTGATGTGGTGAAAGGGAGTCAGGCTGTAAAACTGTCCTTCCTCCACATGCGTACATTAAAGGGAAGTGGCTGGCAATCACTTTTATTGGTAATAGAACATCAGTGTTTGAAGCCTTCCTTTTCCAATAAATATTCCTATTATATTTGAAAAAAAAATGTTGCAACATTTTTACATCAAATCATACCCTTGAGTGTATGAGTGTTCTTCTGGTTTTACATTTTTAGTCATAATTCTTCCTCCCTTCTTGTGATTTGTTCATAGGATGTCCCGAGGCTGGAAAGAATCCAGTGTTTGTGATGCTGAACTTTATGTATGAAGTCTTTTTGAACTTTCCACTCGGCTTTAACAGGATGCACACGGGCCATCTGGGTGCTCGCAGAGTGCAGCTCCAGCTCAATGTGCTCCCTGAAGTTAACTCATCTTGACATGTTGGCGCACAGGCAGATATGTGAAAGATGCCATTGCTAACACCGTCACAGGCTGCAGAAGTATACATTTAAATAAATATACTGTAGGAGGATGGAGAGCTGTTCTACTCAGCTTCTGTCTTCATATCTACAGTGAGTTTGTTTCCACTCCCTGTGGATTTAGATCTGGGCCTGTAGCCTAACTCTTCTCAGATTTACCCAATTATCTCCGTATTAGAGTAATCCTGTGCCTTTAGTAAAAACAACCATGTTTGCAGTTGTTTCTGGGAGTTATTCAGATGGATGTCAGCTTTTAGACCGGCCTTCCAAAGGAGTAGAGGCTTCACAATATGTTGACATCTTTAAACATAATCTTCAGACTTACAGTACCTTTTAAGTCTGCCTTGCTCAAACTCTTTTTATTTGGCATATCCATGTGCATTCATGAATATACAACTGTCACAGGAACAATGTCCTGTATGTGCCGGTTAATGTTTGGGTGGGTTTTTAAAGTGTTCGTTTTAGATCTCTAATTTCTCAAATTAAAGGCCTGATGTCTTTGGGAGCCAAGAACATTGATGCTCGATAGCTCAGAACAACCCAGGAGGCAGATACCCCCCCCCTCTCCCCCGGGTGTCCCGCAGACTGGGTTTCTGTCCACAACAGAGCAGGCAGGTGGTTGAGTGGAGCTGGCGGGTGGATAGGGCAGACAGGTGGGGGTCTTGTAGTCCAGTGACACCTGATAATGCAGGATCTGGTTTCTCTGCCTGTGTGCAGGTGGAGAGACCTCAGTAATACTTGTTGATTCTTAACTGTGTTCAGCACTGGATGCTGGATTATAAATGCTCAATTCAAAGTCTTTTTGTGTGTGATTTTGATTAGCCCCCTGAGGTAGTCTGGATCACTCTGGTCCACAGAAACCAGGACCTGCGAGCCAGCGAGCTAACGTGAATGTTACTGGGACGTTTTGGGGCCGATTTACACCGGTTGGAGCACATTACGCTTAACCATGTATTTAGCTAACATAATGTGGTTTAGTTACTGCATTGTGTAAACTGTTAACTTAATTTAATATTGCATGTGGTGTTTTCTTTACGGGGGTGCAAATCTTCCAGCAGAACAAGTTCCTTCCCAAGACTATTTTACATCTTAGTACGCACAAGACGAGACTTCTGTGATTGGTTTAAAGAGTTGCAACCGACCCAGAGTGTTTTCCTTTCCTAGCCATTAATGTATGTGTGGGGGGGCAGGCCTTACTCTGCACTGTAGGTCTGGCAACATGAGACTAGCCCTGAGGGTACTGACACCATTTGTGGTGACAGTTTGTATCCATTCACAAAGGGGTCATTCTCATTCTGCTATCCGTCTTCACAGGGAGGTCAGAGGTCACAGAACACTACACCAAAAGCAAGATGGATGTTTTTCATCAACAGGGCTTCTACCTGGGCCACTGATCATAAAGATGATTTATGGCCATTATCAACTACCTACTGCCCTCTTAGTAATAAGCAGATTTGGTGATTTTATGTCATACAGTAGACCCCCACGTTGTTGCAGTCAGTTGGAAACACTCTGATTAAGTTGATGATTTTATGGGAGGAGGCGTGGTGCTTTGAGCACATCGCTAACATCATCATGGTCACAGTGAAAATGCTAACATGCTAATGTTTAGCAGGTGTGATTTGAAATGTTGGCGTGATGATGTCGCTGGATGAAAAGTCAGGCTCAGTAATATAGGTCCAGTATAGAGATCGACCTCAGATCACAGTTATCCTTTTAATTCTCTTTCTAATTGGGTTGTTAATATGTACTGTAGTGAATGGCAATTTCTGTCAAATTAAAACATTTGTCCAAGAAAAAAGTGGCAGGAGTGCTTCTGCTATCCTTTTAACACCGGTGCTCATGGGAGGGAATAAACTACACGGAAACAAGGAAGAATTAGGACTAAGAAAGTCATTAAAAAACATGTCCGGGCACTCAAGGATTTTTACAAAAAGTGATTAAAGGCCTAAAACATTTGTCCATTGGCTGGGAGGACTCTTTGGGGACCTTGTACCCACATTCCCAAACCTCTGCTCCAGATCACGGATAATGAAGGCATGTCAAGCTCTGTACAGAGCACCCCACTACCACTGCTCTGCTTCTTCATCATGCTCATTTCCAACAGCGATATGAAAATGAGATTTTTCTTTAGACGTGTGCTGAGACGTCACACTCGAGTGCGTCTCTCTTATTCCCTCTCCCCTCCTCCACTAGGCGCTCTCGTATGGGCTTGAATAGAGTACATTGTCACAGCCACTGGCATCATGGGGGGGCTGGTTTTCCTGCTTAGATCCATGTTCAGACAGAGGCCTGATCCAAAGCAAAAAACACACAAAGGTAGCTCAGACTGCAGCAGACCCACCTCGAGCAGCAAGTGGTCTGCAGAGGAGAGGAGAGGGCTGAAGTGGACCGCCTGCTGAAGTGGAGGCCTGCTGTTTCTTACATCAGCCCCTGCAAAGCTTGAAGGATGTGTGATACCTGCGGCGTAATGTTAATTTAAAATGTGGCTGCAAAGACTGACTCACTAATTAAACAATCTTTTTATGATGATTTCACAAAAGGTTTCAAAAAGCATTTCGCTGATGCTAATAGGAGGTAATGTTGAAAAAAATCACACTGGCCAAAAAAACTTTGGGTTGGGTAGCCTACTGAAAACCAGCATCTACTGGACCGAGTGGCAACGCAGTACAGCTGAGCAATATGGAGAAAAACAAAATATCACAATATGTTGGACTTAGATGTCTTTATTGCACTTTGCTTTCACAAAATATTAACAACGTGAGTTTTTATAATCAATAGATAATCAACGATCATTCATGAGTAACGGGATATAATGATGAAGTGGGTAATTATTATTATTATTATAGTTATTGTAGGCCCAATTCAATATGTAACTTCATTTTATAAAATATATGTGTTAGCCAAGGGGATGCCTGCTCCATCTCTCTTTCAGTTAAGACCACTAAAACAACCACTAATATAATCCAAAAATTTTCCATATTACTGCCTATTGTTCTATTATTTAAATGGTTTTCTCTAACCAGGGGGAAAAGCTGTCAGTTTTCACACTAAAAGATGTATTACAGTGTTAGCTAGCTTCATATGGCAGCAATTTACTGTTCTGACAATTCTGTCAGGGGACATCTGTAAAATCCACAGATCCTGTCCATGTTAATTGCTATTTTTGTAGTTCATAATCATGGAGCAACGCGGCGTTCTTCTGGTGCAGTGTGACCTCGCCTGTAGAGCCGGCTCTGGCTCTTTGTTGAATCAAAGCTTTTTAGCAGAACAGTAGGCATGCACCCACACGCAAACACACGCCAAGACACACATGTGCATATGCAAGCTAACAATGTGTGCCGAGACGTCCTCTACTACGGATTGACAGTGAGAATCTGTTGCTATAGAATGCAACAGAATAGAATAATGTTTTTAATCTAAATATTAAAAGAAAGCACATTTCCTTATTCTTATTCACACATAATGACAAAGGTTCGGAGTACATAAGAGCCAGAAAGCCCTTCTGAACACAGGTGTAACTTCTTCCCACATGATTCCCAGGAGACACCTTATGGTGAGCTCGGTGGTTATGGTGGGATTTGCTGCCTGCCAAGCACATCACACATGGATTGGTGATGATGTCTGTCAGCCTCAGTGTGGAGCGGATCCGACATGCAGCCACTCACTGAAAGCCTTGGGGATTAGCTATTTTATAGGGAAGTCACCCTGATTCTTGACGTTTGTTACGATTGCCTACTTAAGGCCACATCTGCTCCGCAGGATGTTGTGTATGAACAGCAAAGAAACTCGTTTAATCAAAACGAAGGGCTCTTAAAGTCGCTTTGGTTAGGATAGAAGTTTTAAATAAAGCTGTACAAGTTACTGTTACAGCTGGGCAATGTGGAGAAAATGTGTTTTGACCAAATACCTTGACAGTGATATTGCGGCAATATTGTAGGGTTGACTATTGGTGCTTTCACAAATAATTTACACAATGAGATTTGTGATAATAACTAAGAGGATAAAGGCAAATAATAGAATAGTTTTACCAGTCTGGTGAGTTCAGAAAATAACATCACTTTACTGTAATGCAGCCTTTAAAACCAGGAAAAGACTACACTTATGATATCCACAATGTAAGATGATATCTAGCCTCATATGTAGCGACACAGTATTGATATATTTCCCAGCCCTAGTTACTGCTTTAGACATTTTATCTTGTATAGTCCCATAACAGCTGTTTTTTATGTTGTTAATGTTAAAGTTTTAATTGACAATTCCTTTGCTTTAGTCATTAATGTTGTTTTTACCAAGATATGTATGTACAAAACACATTTTGAGTGCTCTGTAGTGGACACACTATAACAGTCTTTTTTTCCCCAATGTGTTTTCAAGACCGACTGGAACCCTGAACTGTGTTTACCCCTGCAATAGTCTATATCCATGACGTTTGATTTCCGTGAATGCGCTGGTGCCACAGGAAATACCTCCGGATGCATGTGCATTTTGTAACCTCTGGTGGATTTCTGAGGACTATGGTTACCCCTGGTCCTCAGATCTCTGCAGGGTAAATCCAGACAGCTAGTAGACTATCTGTTCAATCTGAGGACTATGGTTACCTGGTCTCAGATCTCTGCAGGGTAAATCCAGACAGCTAGTAGACTATCTGTCCAATCTGAGGACTATGGTTACCTGGTCCTCAGATTCTGCAGGGTAAATCCAGACAGCTAGCTAGACTATCTGTCCAATCTGAGGACTATGGTTACCTGGTCCTCAGATCTGCAGGGTAAATCCAGACAGCTAGCTAGACTATCTGTCCAACTGAGGACTATGGTTACCTGGCCTCAGATCTCTGCAGGGTAAACAGACAGCTAGCTAGACTATCTGTCCAATCTGAGGACTAGGTACCTGGTCCTCAGATCTCTGCAGGGTAAATCCAGACAGCGCTAGCTATCTGTCCATCTGCGGAATATGGTTACCTGGTCCTCAGATCTCTGCAGGGTAAATCCAGACAGCTAGCTAGACTCTCTATCCAATCAGAGTTTTCTCTTGCACAACTAATTTCAAGAGGCTTCAGGTGGACCTTGGCGCTACCCATGACGATTCTGATTGGTTTAAAGAAATGCCAATAAACCAGAGTACGTCTTTTTCCCATCCCAGAATGCTGTGTGGACTAACCAGACCACACACCGCGGATCAGAGGAGACTACCTCTGCAACAACCAGTAGCCCTCGTTCCATCATGTTGCTTTTTCAAACAGTGATATGAAGCCAGCGCACTAATTTGTGGAATCGTCACGGGTCTTTAGAAAGCAGCAGAAACAGAGATACCAATGGGCTAAAGGAACATTGTAGTTCCTTAGAAAGTTGTGAAAGTTGTAAAAGTCCCAAAAACCTTTTGCTTGCTGTAATCATTCTTCATTCTGGCTCGCGAGAAAACCCTTCTTGATGTGAAAATGTATTTTACCGTACAGCTTTCTAGACACAAAATGTCAGTCTTTGTTCTCCCAAGAGAGAATTTTGCACAAAAAAGACTTTGAAAGATACCCACGTATCTGGGAAACAGACTACCGAAGCCTCATATTATCTGGAGATAAACCTGAAATGCAGTTTTGCACAGGACCGGCCCTCGCCACTTACATAGACAGTTGCTGTGAACCTTTTGTTTAGAGACTAGCTTAATTCTAACCCAGACCATGATCTTATTTCTCACCTTACGCATGTATGTCTGGTGGCTCGAGTTAACCCTCACCTACCAGTTGCCATTTCACAGCGTTAAACTGAATGGTCATATTTTGTAAGATATTAAACAAAACCATTGTGTTCATGTTTTTTCCGATAGATAAGAAATAGGAAACCATTGAGGGACACCAATACAACTAAAACTGCCTTGCCTTGATCTAGAAATAACTCAACCCACCATCTTCTAAATGGGAATAAGAAGGACCTCAGGGTTAGGGGCACCCACCCTAAACCAGAAGAGGCTGTGTTTAACAGGCAGTATGTATATGTAAATATAGATATATACATGTACATGGACTATATGATTACAGCATGTGAGTACTTTATCTCTAATTAGACCCTGGGAAGCTGATTAGAGACCAAACTATAAATCAACATTCACTTACCAATCCCTCCTCCACCCTCTTCACTCTCCTTCTCTCTTTCATTTCCACTCAGGCTATATGGTCCTTCATCCTTTTGTGTGTCCTTTTACCTCCACCACTCATGTGTGTCTGCCATCCTCCCCTCGTCTCTGCATCCTCCATGTTTCTAACTTGTTCCCTACATTAACCCATGCTGCCATGCTGACACATGAACCTGCGGGCATGGCTGCATGTGTATCTCCAGAAAGACATTATGAAAGACAAATACATCTCCTTCACAAACTCAGAGTGCCGTATCAAGGGAGTCAAGCCCATTAAATCAGTTTTATTTATTCAGCCCAGAATCTTAACCCTCTGTTTCTCTCAGCGTCTCAAGTATACCACCAAATCCTCTGATTGGTCTCCACTGCCCTGCATGTTGCCGATGAGCCCTCTCACACTCAGTAGTATAACAATCCTGGTGTTACTGCCTGAAGATCCATGTCTCACCTGAACAATCTCTCTTGGGACTTCGCCGTCTGTGGCTTATTTTTTCAGAAAATAAACATGGCAGGGGTCAGCTGACATCCAAGATGACAGTGGGTGGTAGCTGCTAAACAACTGTCAAAATGTAATGATGTCAAAATCACACTGAGCCGTATGTGTGAAAACTCAAAGCAGTCTGGACAGCTCGAGTCTGAAAAGTACACATTTAGTAAATCTCTGTCTAAAACTTTACATAAACGTCAGCCAAATGTATCTAATACAATCTTATCTTAATACAATAATACCATATTATTACACTTTAATTATGCTAGGTGTTAGGGTTGCTGTGACATTGAGCATATAGGTTCACTGTGATCGAAGAACTTTATATATTGAAAGTTACTCCGTCTACCATTGGATGGATGGTGAAGTCTCCCCAGTCACATGATGTGGGGGGGTGAGGGGCATACAGCTCAACAGTGACCGCTCACTTTTTGAATGTCTCTGGTTCCGGAAGTTATTTTCCCCACTCCATTTTTCCATTGAAGTTTCATTAAATGATCACATAAAGAGCTTTAAGGCTGGAACCAAGCCTATCTTGAACAGAAAACCTTGGATTCGGCGCAAAAAACATTTTGAAAACTGAAAATGAGGCTAGGGTAAAAGACTGTGTACAGAATCGATACAGACTTTAGCGGGTGAGGTAAACATTTCCATGGAAACATAGCACGCGCCACCAATTAGAGTTGTTTTTCCATCATTTATGAAGATAGTTCTTGATTGATTTCATACAGACTTGTGGGTTCTACAGGGACTTACACCTTTAACAATCTCTCAGCCCGTGGTCTGTCTACCTCGGATGGTTTAGACATTAGGACCAATGATCAAATTGAGAAGATGAATGGGATTTCTGTTAAAGTTACTACAAGTAACATTCTCTAGTTACCTGCATCACCCTTGGATTCAGCTGCCTGTCTGGTTTCCTCAAGTTGTTAACATAAAGTACCACCCTGTTAAATAAAGGTTTTAATAATAAGGACAAGATCATTCACTTTACCACACACACACATGCACAACCAATGATGGTATTGTACACTATCTTTGCTGCACCACAGTCAAAAATATTTTTTTCTTCTCAACATACACAGAAGTCTGGATCTCAGTGGCGGTAGAAAGCAGACAACATAGCCAGGGTCAACTGTGTGCTGCAGGGACTTAGTTTGTACACAGACACAACACACACTAGATACACACTGATGCATAGGGCAGATTATATGTCGCTATGAGAGTCATGAGAATATGGGTCATTTCATGCATCATATATAGTGGCACACATTAAACACACACACACACACACACACACAGTCTCTCCTCTGTAGCCGTTGTTATAAATCTTTCTATTGTTTTCATTTGAAATCCAACTGAGGTGAGCAGAAGTGGAGTGAGTCCATCAGTTGAACTGGTGTCCTTCCAGTCCTGCTCACTGCGAATGTTGTGTCCTTCCACGTCTTCCCCACACTAGACCCCGCCATGCTGTTGTTGAACATCCTCAACAATCCAATATATTACAAGGGAGTCATGCAGCAAACTACTTTTTAATGTTTGATTCTACTGATTTCAGACTGCTAGAGGGCGAAGTCTTAAATCTAAAAACACAACAGTTTTCCCCTCTGATTTATTGTTGAGAAGAGACGGAGACACTCCACTGCAGCCAGCTTTTATGGACAACATCCAAAAAGCCTTTTCCACGCTCATAGAGGATGCATGTTCCATAAATCAACAGGGACTCTTGTTCACTACTGATGGAAGATGTCCAAAGTCTACTGATATAACCAAAGACCGAGGCATTATCAAAATACAAGATAGGTCAATGTGATTAATGGAAAAAGCTCTTGTACCAAAATCTTCTGACATTTTAAAATGCATTTCTCCCAGCTGTTACAGTCTATGCTGAGAACTACAAATCACAATAGAGTCAACAACCAGACTATATTGAATGTCAACTCGTGCATTCTGTTAAGAGACTATACTGGGTCAGAAAAGAGGGAAGGTAGTATTAAGATTTATATATTTTTTGTTTCCCTTTTTAATATTTAATTTACACCTGATGAAATAATTTAATATTTAAAAAATGTTTTTCACATGTGCCACGGGTCATACATGTGTCAAAAGGTACCATGAGTTACTTGTTTCATCAAAAGAATCAATTAATAAACTAATAGTGATTGAGTTATTTATAGCAAAGAGTGCTTCATGTTTGGAAATTTTGTATTTTACCTCTACATATTGGTATAATGGGGTAAAGATAAAGAATGCAACATATCCTCACTCCCATCACGTAAAACAGGGACGCTTGGTCAGGTGCCTTTGGCGTTGCTATTGATGCTAAAAGTCTCTTTTAGTGTCAGATCTAACACGCTTTATCCAAACGCACTGGGTCGGGACAATTGGCTTCCCCTTTGGGACAGTTGGGTTTAGGAGAAGAAGAACGGGACAGTTGGGTGAATGTAAACGTACGATGACTAGTTTTACATTGTGTTTTCTATTCAGCTGTGTTCCATAACATGAAATGGAAATGTTGAGCTTGGATCCAAGTAACTCACTGTGTAAATACACAGCTGTCCAACTGAACTGACTTATTTAAAGAGACTTTGTATGTAATCTTCAACCACTGGCTTTGGTAAGTGTTCAGCTTTGCTTTTTGCTAATGTTAACTGAATGGCCCAAGATTCCAGCATTACTGTAACATGTTTACATTGGGGTTGGAAGAAGAATGGATCCTGTTTGTAATCCATATGAGATTGGCCAAAGAATATTTACTTATCTTATTATATTCATGTTGGTGAAATATGTGCATCTCACTCCAGCTATGTTTAGAGTGGACAGCTGTGCAGTGGATAGTGAGTGCGTGTGTTTGGGGGATGAAGAGGGGGTTGGTTGCCTGCCTGCCTGCCTGCCTGCTGCTGTTGGCAGGTCAGTGTGAACATGGAGGGATTATGTTTCCACCGCTGGTCTTGTCTTTACCTCTGCTGAGAGGACGCAGAGAGCAGGATTTGGGTTTGGTTGAGTTAATCTTCCAGTCTGAGGTTTATATTTGGAAGGTAGGTGTGTGTGTGTGTGTGTGTGTGTGTG
>NC_045740.1:33139257-33141739 GCF_008692095.1 Etheostoma spectabile | reverse complement strand
GTGTGTGTGTGTGTGTGTGTGTGTGTGTGTGTGTGTCTGCGTGGCTGCGTGCGTGTGTCATCTACCCTGATAGCTGATTAAAAACATAACCACTAGGGCTCCACAATATATTGTTTCTTTATCATCATCGCAATGTCATCTCATAATATACATATTGCAGAAGGCTGCAGACACTCAGAGATTTGTGTTAGTTGAAAGAAACTATCAGCAGAAACTAAAATCAAGTCACTAGTGGTGACTTTAAGCAATTTGTTGTACTCCAGCAGAATACTGAAAGAAGTAAAAATACAGAACTGAGTACTAACTTCTCATATTGTGCAGCCCCATAGACACCCACATCATCCAGAATATTGACTGATATTTTGCTGTATTCCTTTGCAGTTCTTGTATGTATATTTAGTAACGTAGCAGTGGTTGTGTTGCCACTCTGTCTGCCCGAGAGGTACACTCCTGTTCTGTCTCCCAAAGGCCCTAATCTACTTCTTTGCGAGGCCAGAATGAGGTGCTTTGGGTGGAGTCGTGTGTGCCAGATGTGGTTGATGTAGTTGAAGTATATGACTAGAGACATTCATGACCACACACTGATAACAGGGGGAGGAAACTCAAACAAACAAGGAGCCTACATGGGAGGACCACACAGTATCCATATAGAGCTGTGCACATGGTCTCTCATTACCTGCATGGACTACAGGCCATGTTCTGACCTAAATGAGTGTGCGTCAGGGTGAGAGGGGTGGGAAGGGTGGGAGGGAGGATGAGAGGCAGCCCTGTACGGTAATTAGTGAGGTGCTGAGGTTAAAGATGACATCGAGGCAGGGTAGGCTGCGGCTTGGTGCTGCTGATTTCCCACTTCCTCCTCCGTCTCTTTCTGTTCTCAGCCTCCCATGTGGTGAATTCAAAGTGTTTGTATAGCTGAGTAGATTCAAAATGCAGAGTTACAGATTCAGTCAGTGCAGCTGGCAGCATTGATTAAGTTGCAACAATTATGTTGCAACCAACAGAAGCAAAAGAGACGCTTAGGAACAGAACCTGGTGTTGTTTGGCGACTGTGTGTTTAGTCTGCTCTCAGCCAGCTGAAACAAGCAGCTAATACCATACATATGTAAATAATAAAGTGGGGACAAATTAAATGCAGTGCATCTTGCAGTACATCACAGACAGAACCTACAGGATAATGTAATTGACTACAAAATCTCAGCTTTTCGTCCAAAACATTGAACTAAAATTATTATGATTATTATCAAAATTTAAATTCAAAGCAAGTATTTGTGCCCAGAGGCCAGGGACAGTATTCTCAAACAAAAAAGTATTAGTAATATACTCTTCCTTAAAAGCACCCTTAGATGAAAACATACTGTAGGTGAAAACCAGACCCAGGTTCAGCAAATTGACCATTTTCCAGAATTTTGTCGGATTTCTAAGTGAGTGAGTGAGTGAGTTGCTTAAAGTTTTTTGGAATTTGCTTAACCATAATAAAAATGCTTCATTCTTTTTATATATACAGTAGTAATTCTATTGGTGACTTTAAGCTCATTTTTCTCCTGCCACATCCTTTACTCTTAACATCTCCATAATTCCAGATGAAAGAAAAGATTTTAAAGCTTCCCATGATTCAATATTCAAGATGACTTTATTGGTCTTGCAGGGGAATAAGTAACCACATCCAAAAACAGCTTTAGTGCTTTAAGAGTCTCGGTGCAGTACTGTGCAGATCTAAGCTTTAGTCCTTACTCTGTGTTATTTGTTTTAAGATTTTTTTTTAGGCCTTTATTTCCACAGGACAGATGAAGACATGAAAGGGAAGAGAGGGGGAATGACATGGCAGGTCGGAGTTGAACCTGCGGCCGCTGCGTCAAGGAGTAAACCTCCATAAACCTCTATATATGTGCGCCTGCTCTACCAACTGAGCTCACCCAGCCACTATTTTACTAATTCTAAAGGGAGCATGCCTTATGGATCTGGCGGCAGTCCTTCCAGATTTCTTTACTGCCCACTGTTAAAATCAAGGGCTTGTCATCACTCTGAATAGTGTGAATAAGATGAACTTGCTCAAGAGGTAATACCAACCATTAATCTTCAGCTCAGCCAGCCAGTAACCTGTAAAATTCAATATAGCATTGTAACATTTGCCATGGCATCATTAGGAATTTAAGACAAGGATCTGCAGCAGTCTGATGAATTATATATTATTTGAAATACATTAGATATTACTACAGTAGGTGTGGAGCTTTCATATCTCCAGTAGTACACCGCACACTTTATTCATTCTCCATACTTTCATGTCCTACATTCCTTTCTCAGATGGTTCCGTTGCTGTCGTAGATCCATATTTTATTGCACAAATATTTCTATTCTGTTTTCACACAAGAAACATTACGGTTTAATCTTCTTTTAAATAAAAAATTATCATTTCCAAATGCTTAATACTGCATGAAGATGCAATTTTCAGGCTTTTACTCTCTCTCTCTCTCTCTCTCTCTCT
>NC_045740.1:33138678-33139247 GCF_008692095.1 Etheostoma spectabile | reverse complement strand
CTCTCTCTCTCTCTCTCTCTCTCTCTCATACCCAAGCACTTACCTGTGTTTGTCATGGCTTGAACTTTGGGCTGTTTCCATAGCAACATACACCACACTGGTGACAGCGTCATCCAGCCAGTCGTTTGCTTCTGTCTTCCTTCTCCATTTACTTGTTTCCTTTTAATCCTTCATTTTCCATTTGTTCTCTCCATCAGCTTAAGTGTGTCCATATTTGTGCGGTTAGGGGATATTATGATGATGAAGAGAAAAAACAAACAAAAAAACAATCTTCATGGTAACATGAAGATTGTTTTTTGCATTGTGCCTAAAATTCCAAAAACCTATTGGGCAGGATTGATCGCGAGAGTTCACTCCGAGCTGACAGCGTTAGGGTTCAGTCCAGAAGGATGAAAACATTTCCTAAAGCTTGAAGAAGGATACTGAGGTATCAAGTATACATTATGCACAGGGCAGGAAGTGCTGTCACAAGTATGATAAATAATAATTAAATCTGGAAAAGGCTTTGGTTGTCAAGGCAAGGCAAGGCAAGGCAGCTTTATTTGTAGAGCCCATTTCAGCAACAGGGC
>NC_045740.1:33136432-33138668 GCF_008692095.1 Etheostoma spectabile | reverse complement strand
GCTTTACACAAAATCAGTTAAACAGATAAAACACAAGTACAAACAACTAAAAATCATAAGCATTAAAAACCGGTTATAGACAGATAAAAAATAGACACATAAAACACAAGAATAAAAGTTACAGTGCAGCATAAGAAATTTAAAGAAATGAGCATCATTTAAAGAAAGGCAACATCAAAAGAAAGGTCTTCAGCCTTGATTTAAAAGACTGAGAGTAGCAGCGGATCTACAGGTTTCTGGGAGTTTATTCCAGATAATGAGGAGCATAGAAACTGAAAGCTGCTTCACCCTGTTTAGTTCTGACTCTGGGGACAGAAAGTAGACGTGTCCCAGATGACCTGAGAGGTCTGGGGGGGTCATAGTGTAGTAGCAGATCAGAAATGTATTTTGGACCAAACCGTTAAGTGATTTATAAACTAGCAAAAGTACTTTGAAATCAATTCTTTGAGACACAGGAAGCCAGTGTAAAGACTTCAGAACTGGAGTGATCTGATCCAGTCTCTTGGTCTTAGTGAGGACTTGAGTGATGTGATCCAGTCTCTTGGTCTTAGTGAGGACTCGAGCAGCAGCGTTCTGAATCGGCTGTAGCTGTCTGATTGATTTTTTAGGGAGACCTGTAAAGACCCCGTTACTGTAGTCAAGTCTACTGAAGATGAAAGCATGGACAAGTTTTTCCAAATCCTGTTGACACATAAGTCCTTTAACCCTTGATATGTTCTCAAGGTGATAATAGGCTGACTTTGTAATTGTCTTAATGTGGCTGTTAAAATTCAGGTCTGAGTCCATGACTACACCAAGATTTCTGGCTTTGTCTGTTGTTTTTAACATTGTTGTTTGAAGCTGAGCGCAGACTTTTAATCGTTCCTCTTTTGCTCCAAAAACAACCACCTCAGTTTTTCCTTCATTTAATTTTAGAAAGTTCTAGCACATCCAGTCGTTAATTTGTCCGATGCACTTAGTCAGTTTTTGTATTGGACTATAGTCCCCTGGCGATAAGGTTATGTAAATTTGTGTGTCGTCCACTTAACTATGGTAATTTATTTTGTTGTTTTCCATAATCTGAGCCAGTGGAAGCATGTAGATGTTAAACAGAAGAGGCCCCAGAATGGAGCCTTGCAGAACTCCGCACGTCATATTTGTATGCTCAGATGTATAATTACCTATTGACACAAAGTCATCCCTATTCTTTAAGTAGGATTCAAACCAGTTTAGTACTAAGCCAGAAAGGCCAACCCAGTTTTCCAATCGGTCTAGTAATATGTCATGGTCGACCGTGTAAAATGCAGCACTGAGATCAAGTAATACTAAGACTGAAATTTTGCCACTATCTGTGTTAAGGTGGATGTCATTAAAGACTTTGACAAGAGCCGTCTCAGTGCTGTGGTGTGGTCGGAAACCCGACTGAAAGGTATCAAAACTGTTGCTTAGTGACAAGAAATGGTTGAGTTGTTGAAAAACTGCTTTTTCAATGATTTTACTTAAAAACGGAAGGTTTGATATTGGCCTATAGTTGCTCATTAGTGACTTGTCTAGGTTGTTCTTTTTTAAGAGTGGCTTGACTGTTGCAGTTTTCAGGGCCTGTGAAAGATACCTGAATGAAGAGACGAGTTCACAATCTGTAGAAGATCAGAAGTCACCAATTGGAAAAAATTTTTGAAAAGTCCGCTGGTAGAATATCAAGGCAACAGGAGGAGGATTCTGTCATATTGGAACTAGTTTGCTTGAACACTGTGACAACACATATACTGGACTGATATGGAGGCACGACTGTTGTGTCTAATCTTCTGAATTTTGTCTTTGAAGAAGGAGGCAAAGTCCTTGCAGGCCTTGGTAGATAAAAGTTCAGATGTACTGGTACTGGAGGGTTTGTTAACCTATCAACAGTAGCAAACAAAGCACGTGAATTATTATTGTTTCTAGAGATATATCAGAGAAGAAGGACCTCTGCATTCCTCAGTTCCAAATTATAAATGCGAAGTCTCTCTTTATAGTGTTATAATGGACCAGGAGATTTGTTTTCGCCACCTTCGTTCAGCTTTTCAACACTCTCTTTTTTCTGTTCTCACCAGTAGGACATTTCTCCATGGAGACTTTCTTACCAGAGACAACTTTGACCTTAGTGGGAGCAATGGCATCAATAACATTTGTAATTTTACAGTTGAAATTATCTACAAGTCAGTGACGATAGCCCAGAGAGCCGAGAGGGCTGGTGTGGAGTAGGAAAAGCTTAAAAATT
>NC_045740.1:33136132-33136407 GCF_008692095.1 Etheostoma spectabile | reverse complement strand
GGCCTATAGTTGCTCATTAGTGACTTGTCTAGGTTGTTCTTTTTTAAGAGTGGCTTGACTGTTGCAGTTTTCAGGGCCTGTGGAAAGATACCTGAATGAAGAGACGAGTTCACAATCTGTAGAAGATCAGAAGTCAAACAATTGGAAAAAATTTTGAAAAGTCCCGCTGGTAGAATATCAAGGCAACAGGAGGAGGATTCTGTCATATTGGAACTAGTTTTGCTTGAACACTGTGACAACACATATACTGGACTTGATATGGAGGCACTGACTGT
>NC_045740.1:33135512-33135705 GCF_008692095.1 Etheostoma spectabile | reverse complement strand
CATTTGTAATTTTACAGTTGAAATTATCTACAAGCTCAGTGACTGATAGCCCAGAGAGCCCAGAGAGGGCTGGTGTGGAGGAGAAAAGCTTTAAAAATGTTTCACTGGTGTTTTCAGTGATGTACCGTTTTCTGATTATCTTTGTTTGGACGCTTTTGGGCACAGAGATAGTGCCGTTAAAGAAAACACAGGA
>NC_045740.1:33135398-33135502 GCF_008692095.1 Etheostoma spectabile | reverse complement strand
AGAGCAACGTCAGTCACCACAACCTTGGAAATGTTTAGACCCTTGCAGACTATCAGGTCCAGAGTGTGCCCCTTATTGTGCGTGGGCTCCGTCACATGCTGAGT
>NC_045740.1:33125403-33135373 GCF_008692095.1 Etheostoma spectabile | reverse complement strand
CAGACCATCAGAACCAAAAGCTCCAGGGGTTTTTTTTAAACGGACCAATAGAGCGGTGTGAAACGCAACCTAACTTAGGGCTTTTCTCCCCGCTCTATGACGTATTGGATCCCAGTGACTCTTCCAACTAGTGTGTCACTGTGAGGAAGGGTGTCCTGGGGCCAAAAACGTTTGTACACCATTTGCTAACAGTTCCTCCTGGTTGAACTACCATGTTTCCATCGGGCATGGAGCTATGTTTTTCTTTGTTTTTGGTTGGTTGGCCTGTTTATTTTGCTGTCACAGGTGTCTACCCAATCAGCGTTCTCTGTAGACATGTGGTATAAGTTAGGGGCAGTTTCAGTTAAAAAAACACAACGTTCGATTTTTTGTTCGGTGCTGAGCCATGTGTGAATAAGTTAGCATTTTTATTGTTTGCCTGGAAAAGGAAAGTAGTCACTTCCTGTGAGATTTTTGTGTCTTAGGTCCAGAATTGTATATAGTGTTTTGAAAAAAATGGTTTCATACAATGGAAACTGAGAGAAAAGCTGAGAAATAGCTTCTGGTTTTAGAGACTTGGTGTGCAGTTTTGCCCTTTGATTAAAAGTTTCAAAAATGATGTGACAGAAGCTTGTGTGTAAGCAGTTGTAAAAAACTGTATCAAGTTTAGTATTAAGCTTGTAGTGTCATTTATTTACCATCTGCACTAACTTTTTTTCAAGTATTTGACACAGATTGGTTATACTAATGGTCCACAAAGAATGGGACATTGCATATTTTTAAATTGAAAAATGTAACATTTTTTAAAGAGGACCCCTAACCCCCCCCCCACCAAATATGTGCACCACGTGAGAGAAAACCACTGATGCTTGTGTATTGCCTGCTACAGTAAAGCGTATATTTCATGTTTTAATAGCCCCACGCGTCTATACTCAGAACAAGTGATACCCACAGCACATGTTTCCCCTGGATGGTTATTTTCTTATCAATTAAGAATGTGGCCATGTTAATAACTACGCATAACTATCAACAACAAAGTATCTGGGGCTGAAATCAGGCCTCTGGAACAGTGAGGCGGAACAACAACTCCCATGAGCGCTCTGGCTTCTCAACTGGAACTATGAATTGTCGAAATATTCATCACGGCCTGCGCTAATTACCCTCAATATCTCTCCATTAAAGCTCGTCCTCGGGATGTGTGTGTAATTGTATGCCGCACATGTACAGTATGCATAACATGTGTGTCTGTGGTGTGGCAGGGCTGGAAAAACTGGTGGAAAAATGGTGTGTGAAAATGTCGCTACGTTGCTCTTTTAAATAATGTTTAACGTCTTATTTTTTTAGAAACAGAAGCACCCATCCATCAAATGAACATCACATACAAGGCTGTTCCCTTTTATAGTACAAAGTGTATAAACGGAGTTGCACACAGGGGGCTCTACACTGGACACACCACACTTAGTCCATATGTGTCCACGTCAGGTGCTGGTCCACTGGCAGCCCCCACTCTGACATCACTCATTTGTGCATGAATAGGTCCTGAGCATGTGTGTGAGTATGTCAGGCCTGGGTGTAGTGATTTACACAAACAGAGTGTATATTGTATTTCCCAACTGGGAGAGCAATAAACAGTGTAAATTTTATTATTATTATTATTATTATTATTATTTTATTATTTATTATATTATTATTATTATTATTATTATATATGTGTCAACTCCAGCCCGTGGGCCAATCCGCCCTTCACAACCTTTGATCTGGCCGGTACATCAATTTATGGTTCCCAATAAATTTTGGGCCTACATATTCACTTTTAAACTGTTTCTGGGGGTTTTTTGGGGATGTTTTGGATTTTAAAAAAATGGCAGTATTTATGACGTTTTGGTTCGTCATTTTCTATGCTTTTTCCGACATTCCTGGCACTTGATAGTTGAGTTTGACGCTTCTAATATTAGTCCTACTCTGAAACACTTTTACAGGTCCCAGATCTTATAGAACACACCCTCCTCAGTCTTTATATACATCTCATTTTTGCCCTTTCTCTCAACCACAAATCTCCATATTCCACACTTTTTTGCAACTACCATTCCAAACAAACACAAAGCCATTTTTTCATACTATTGGCTAAAGATGATAAGATAGTCATAAAGGATGACCTATGTTTTATCAGGTTCTCAACATTCCCATAAGCCTACCACCAGGCTTCTCAAAGTCCGGACCACATCTGGGTGTGTGTATCTATATTTGAGCGGTCTGCTGTGTTTAGAGAGGAATAGGTTCGCTCCTGTGATTGGACACCAGCCCAGACTCCACCTGCCTGAGCTATATTCCACCAGTATAAAAATATATTTTGTAGTTTGCACAGTGTTGGGAAGGGAATTGGATTGAGAAGCGGTGGTCTGAACAATGTAAATATGTAATTTTCACCCGGTTTATGTTTGTTACGAATCAACAATAACCCATACACTTTAAATATCCAAGGGTATCTTGAGCTATCAGGTATCAACTGTCCTCTCTCTCCTTCCGTCTCTCTGTCTCCTTTCAGTGTAATATGGCTTTAGTAACACGGTTACTGAAGTATATAATGCCATCACTATGAGACACAATGTATCGCGCGTAATTCGATCAGGACCTGCTTGCCACCTGCTATTGAGCAACGTTCTGCTCTCCTTACCACAGATAAACTGGCTTTTGGTACAGACTGTTTTAGAAATGTCTCTTGCATGTGATACCAATAGAGTGAAAAGGTGTGATTATTTGAAAACTCTGCTGCTGGCCTGAAACTTCGCTTCTTGGATGAAAGGCCACGGACCAAAGTCTTTTACTGAGTCTATATAAAAGAACAGGAAAGCACAAGTCCTCCTAATAATCTGAAAAGATCTATTGACAATTGATACTTTCAACTGTGTTAAACCGCAAGTATCATTAAGATCTGAGGACAGGTAACCATAGTCCTCAGATTGGACAGATAGTCTAGCTAGCTGTCTGGATTTACCCTGCAAGATCTGAGGACCAGGTAACCATAGTCCTCAGATTGGGACAGATAGTCTAGCTAGCTGTCTGGATTTACCAGAGATTTGAAGAGCAGGTATAGTAGTCATAGTCCTCAGAATCCCCAGAGGTTAGGACGCCAACACAGAGACAGAGACGGGGACGGACAGCCAGCTGAATTTCCGGCAGGCACCCGAGCAATCCCGGAAGTGGAACGTCATGGATTAAACTAGCTTTGACATAAAGGCATATAAAACTCTTGAACTATGGTGTTGGCCCATGACTCATTATAATTTGGAGTAAATGGGTTAGAACATCAGCTCACGAGCTTCCATTCAACCCATGACCTTTTGTTTCATGGCGTCATCTCTTTCATGTCTCAGTCTGGCTCTCTTGTCTATCTCCCCACCCTTACCGCTCCTCTTTTCCTGTACTGATCTAATAATTGCTCTGCCGAGCGCACAAGCATAACCCCTTGACGTTTTACTTTAACCACAAGTGCTGCTGTTGTAGCCTACCTTACCTGCATTTGATTTAGGACCCACTGACTCTTAGCTGTGTGTGAATTACTCTTGACATGAACAGATTACCTTTTATCCATGCCGGAAGCCGTCTGTTCAGTTACAAGTCATTGGCCAGATTTCAAACGAGGAATGTAGATGGCAAATGTAGTCTTTTTCCACATTCTTACCAGGCCATGTGTGCAAAACCACTAACCAATGGTATTTATGGTCAGTTTTTAACGTTTAAGGGTTGACAGAGGGAGCACTTCCCTATTTGTGCTACGCATTTGCAACTCTCAACCGTGAGAAGGAAGTGAGATGGCGTCCTCGCTACTTCCAACATACTATTTGTTCATATTCGATTTATCTTGAGCTTGACTGTACACCACTAATGGTGACACAACCGAGAGGAGTTTACACCTTCAGAGTACAGTAAGAAGATGAAGCCAAGAATAAGAGCTCCTTTCTCCAAATCATTCTCTCTCTCTCATCCTCACAGCTGCTTGACAGCCATTATAAGACATTCATTTCCATTCAGAACCTGCCCACTGCAGCTTACTAACTACGTTTACATTCAGCGGATTAAAATCAGACTCACATTTACCCAGCAGCACTCTGGGCAGAGCCGTCCAAATAGGCCCAGGGCCGCAGTGGAGCTCAGGTAACAGTTGTGTCTGTATGTGTTTCTCGTCACACGCCCTTTGCCTGTGTGTGCATTTGCATGAACTTGTGAATGTGTGCAGAAGGCTGCTGTTTGCTCTGTGTAATCCAGAACAGACCGTTAGTAGTAGCAGTAGTAGTAGTAGTAATGTATCAATGTCTCAGGATGATGGGTGTATTATCGTATTAATGACAGGACACTGACTGGTAATAAAGTAAGTCATTAGCATGTAATCACACTTTTATTAGACAGATTTTGTATCACAAGGGTAAAGCTCTATACCAGCTGTTCATATCACGTAGTCTACTAGACGCTGTTGCAGTACAACACAGATGTTGAGAAAGCAACACAGCATGAGCCTCTATTGGACAGATATACTTTTCTCTTATTTTTCATCTGTTCCGCTTAACCTTCTCACCTCTTCATCCATCATCTCCACTCTTTTTCTCTGACATTTCAATTTCATGTATCTTTGTCCCACTGAACTCGCCCTTTGTCCCCTCCCCCCAGTGTTGCCTAACGACACACACACCCAACATGGAGAAGGCAGACAGACATAATACATTAATCATCAATACTTTACCCGGGCATTAAGCTGCACATTGTATACACACACACACACAAACACACACACTATACATACCGTGCCAGCAGAAACCCCCCCCCCCCAGATTGTACGTCTGCTCTCTGCTTGGCTGCAGACAGCGCAGTATGGATTGCGCTGCATTGATTTGCTCTACATTTGTTACAGCTAACAGCTAGGTGCTGATCCACCGTCAAAACATCATCACACAACAACACTTTCCCCCACAGCCGGGCATCACAATGTTTTTTACATCCCCCTTTGTCTCTGGCCTACACTCTAACTTCACAAACCACACATTTCCTATTCTAACCCGTTTCTGATGACAGAGGACTAATTATGTTTGGCTTCCAGCCCAAAAGCCCAAACCTACCATCATTTGGCCTAATTAGATGTCTACTGCCTTTGGTCATTCCCAGCATGCTTCCAGTAGCAAGTCATATATTATTTTTGATGTCAGATGAAAACCCTTTAGATCAGCTTTTCCACAGTTAAAAAGCCCAGTGGGAAATTCCCATTAACAACCAGGCCTGTTTGCTACCAACAGGGTGTAAATGCTGAACTTTTTAAGGGAAATTACCAAAAGTAAAATGAGTTACCACATGTACTGCACTGAGAGGGAAACTGTTTATATGCTGAAGCCGAACCGCAAGGGAAGTGGTTGTCTTTGAACTCAATTAGAAATGGCAGACAGTCCAGTAAAGAAGAGAAAAGAGAATAAGCAAGAATTGGAAGAATAAAGAAAAAGAAAAGAAAGAGATATCGGTTACTTTCTATCCTTACATTTTAAAAAATTGACTCGTTCCTTTAGTTTTGTACAAAAGGTTGTCTATCAGACAAAGAACAAGAGACAAGCTGTCGAGAGATAATCAGCTGAGATTGTATGGGTAGTCCTGAGACGTAAGTCTATAACGGATGTTGTCAGTTCTTTGGCCTGTTGTTGTAATGGTCTGCAGTTCTGGCACCATTTAAAGTAGTTAGCAAGTGATTTTTATTCTGTTGTTGTGATCTTCACCTGTTAGCTAGTTGTCCTGTTGCTTCATCATTTATGCCTTTATTTTCTTTCCAAACCATCCGAGCCCACACCATCATATAGACTCCTTTAATGTTAAGGGAAGATTACAGAGAGAAACTGGATCTGTGAATCTCACAGAATCTGAATTCACATCTTGCTTCTCAGTCCCGAATTATTAACCTGGAGTCCCAGTCTCTGTCCCAATATCATGGCATATAAAGAGCCTTTTCCATTTCCACTGAAGTCCTCAGCGTGCTCTCTAGTAACATCTGTGTGGTCCAGGGAGCTGTTGCAATAAAATGGTTGTCATTTGCAAGGCTACATTGACTTTTATACTTTTAAATTCCAAGCCTGTACTTTTCTTACTTTACTTGAGTAAAGAAGTTAAATTAGTACTTCTACTTTTACCAGTATTTTGAACACAAATCTGTACTTCACTTAGTACAAAGTGATGTATACTTTTGCCATCTCTGTTGACAGTAATGTTGAGTGTCCTCTGACATAGAAGAGGCAAACACAGACCTGCTGACTGTCCCTAGCACGGCCGTTAAAGCAAGAAACTAGAGGCAAAGGTGCAGTATTTCTATCCTCAAGCTTTTTAAACCAGTGCATGGGTCCACGGAGTGGGAGCATTGCTTTTCACTTCCTTCACACTTCTTTAAACAGGAATAGAGAATTCTATTTTTCAAAAGCAGAATCAAAGCAGAGGTTAACGTCACTTATTTAAACCTTTATGTAGGAATCTATGAACCACATCATCGCCTTAGGGCATACCAAGAGGTTAAGCTTATAGTGTGAGGAAAAGACATGTACTGTATGACCCTACATTGAATATAGAAAAACCTTAAAAGATGGAGAAATTTACTGTATTACTGGTGTAATTTCCAACAAACTTGAGAAAACTTTTGCAGTTCTGCTCTAGTTTAAGTGTTTTAGATCTAGTTTGAATTTCTGCGCTTATCTTCACTGTTTTTGCTGCAGCATTAATGACAGTACTGCTAACAGCTGTTTTCAGTGAAAAAACTTGAGTAGCGCATTACACAACTGAGTTGGTGAACCAGCCAGAACCAAAACGAGAATATTAACCTTACATTACCAAAACACAACTTAAAATGACCTAAGTTGTCTTTGTGTCTGCAAGATGTGTCAATTGGAAACAACCTATCCGTCATAACAACTTCATCAATCATAATGCAATGTTGTGTTCACAAGCGTGTTATATGCTCCTCAGGTGATCCAACAATTATATTCAGCAGATTAAAAAATGCATTAATTCTGCCTTTTACAGTCAAAATGCTAACTAAAACCAAGGTTATTTCTACCTTTCTACCCCAGAGTAGGATTACAATTAAAAGAGACTTTAAGTCCCACACTGTATAATTCTGATGAGTAATTGCAGATTGGTCCATTGCTCGACCTCATGATGCTGTGGCTGGCACTGCTGAATCATGGAGATGGATAGAAAGGCCATTCATTTAAATTGTAGTGTGCCGTTGGTTGCAGACTAACCTTCGTATAAACCGACTTGTAGCAAGTCACAGAGCCAGACTAGTCAGTGGAGTATGAACCTTGTGAGGCACAGAGAGCCAGCCGCTAATGAATCAAAATTTATTTAGTTAGGCTTGTTTTCTGTGACCAGTGTGGCATGGGGGACATGGCAGAGTGAGCAAGCTCTCCACACTAGCCGAGTCGTCCAAACAGGCGGCTGTTCTAACGTGGTTACCACTTAGAGCTTTCTTCAACTGCAACTCTCTAATCGCTCTGGCCAAAGGAGTCAACTTTGGGAATGGGTGGAGGCGGTGAAATCCAGGCACTAGGCCACTGTCAGCAGACTTCACTCATATCGCTGTTACCATAGGGGTCGCTCTGCCAATATTTAAAACTGCCTGTGAAACCCAGGGTAACGTGAGCCGCGGGGTCTAACTGTCAGTCCTGCTGCTCCAGAGAATTCTGTGTTGTCTCGCTCTTCAGCATGTTGTCACCAATTCAACTATAGCAATCTGCATTTCAATAGATTAATGGCCTCTTCATCAACATCAGCCTATTGTTGAATTCACTTATGGTGCACACTGTATGGGCTCATCTCCATGTTCCCAAGGGTATCTTTCAACCCAAAATATCAGTCTATGTTCTAGGGATGCCCATGTCTGGAGCAAGGCCCTGGTCTTCCACAACTGGAGGACACCATGCTATTACATGCGGTCCTGTAATCTCTCTTTCAACCCCTGTACCTAGCAGGACATACAGCCGTGGACAGCTGCAAAAGGGAAAATAAGCAACAAAATGCCCCCCGCAACAACCTGTAGCAACTGGAAACTAGATTTGCTCGCTCTGCTGCAGGACGCTGGACAGCTCTGTACTGACGCGGGAACTGCGTCTCTCGGCCAGCACCACACGCAGTAAGGACTAGAGAACTTCAAAAAGTAAAAAGCTAACAACTGGGCTCTCAACCTGATTGTGTGACTCAGCTGTAAAGATTTAAAAACAGTAAAAACCCAAATACTCTGTTTTCCCAAAGACATGGTGTCTGACTTGACCCAAAACATCCCAGCTATCATGTCAGAACACCCAAGGTGAGAACATTATACTGCATATCGGGTCACGTGATGTGTAAAGGAAGTCTGAATTGCAGAAACTGGACTTTAGGAACTGCTGGACACAGTCAGCCCCTTAAACGCAGATGTGTTTATCAGTGGCCCCTATACCACCAGTCAGAAGAGGAGCTGAGAGATTCAGCCGACTGCTGCACAAAAACAATGGCTTTCAACTGAATGTACCGTCCCTCTCTGCAGTTCATTGCATTTTAACATTTCTGGGAGCGCGGCATGACATCTTTTTAAGCAAGATGGACTTTCCTAAACAAGCCAGGGAGTAAAGCTGTTCTATCTCTAATCTATCTCTTACTTCTGCGCTACACATCTGCTTCCTCTGCCAAGGTCACAAAACAGAGGAAGACATAACAAAGTGTGGAGTGACTCAGGCACAGCCCCCCCTGATGACAAAGATTTCCACCTCGGGACAACCACAGAGCACAGATATGAAACACACTACCCTTTTCGTCACCTGTCCGCACACCCTCCAGACCCGAAACCCCTTTGAGGAGCGGCATCGCTGTCGTTCACTCACCCTTTCCCCTCTTTCCCCTACCCCCATGTTGGAGTTCACTGACCACATGAATGCCCTGGGTTAGATGTTGGAACCCATATTCACACAGCTCTCCTTCCCCCATCGCTCATCCCCGGCAAAAGTAAAACGCCGGCTCCTCTGCCAAATGTCAGCAACTTTCCACTCAGACGATAAGAGACCTTGTGTGCAAAATCCAGCGCAAGCATACCCTGAATGTGCCGGGCCTAGGCTCCAGGCTAGAGCCACTCATGGACTTTTTCCAAGACAGCCCGGCGCCTGTTTATTTCAATTCTCCTCAATTTATGTTGTGATAGGTAATGAAACAAGAATGGTGAATAGCACTTACTGCAAATCTGGCAAATTTACATCCATTCCTCGTCAGCTACAGCCTGTCTCCAAAAAAGTGACACCAAACACTAGCTTCTAAAACGTCAGGTCTTTGGGCAGGAAAATCATTTTTATCATGATTTTAATTATCAATCACATCTAGATTTAGTGTTTTACTGAACCTGTTAGCACCTATAAACAGCGCTGCTGTTCTTGTTGAGTCAGCTCCCCCTAACTTCATTTTATGAGCAAAATAGAGTGAATAAGAAGAGGTGGAGTCGCCAATTTTTTAATACTTATTCCACTGTACGATAGCAATATGTTATGGAATTTTTGCTTCTTTGAATATGTTGCTCTTCAATTAGATCTTCCCCGTCAAGCGATATTTCTAAATATCTACAGGCCACCTAAATTTGTGCAACCTTCTTGATGACTTCACTGAGCTGCTGTTCTATAATCTGCATTAACTTTGATTGTGTAATCATGCGGGTGATTTTAAACATTCATGTTGACAACCCCAGAGCAGGGGGACCAAAGAACTGTGTTGTGTTTTTTAGAAACTATGGACTGAGCTCATCCCAAGAGCAACATATTCAAAAGAAGCAAAATTTCCATAACATATTTGCGTACAGTGGAATAAGTCATTAAACAAATTGGCGACTCCACCTCCTTTCTTATTCACTCTATTTTTGCTCATAAAACTGAAGTTAGGGGGAGCTGACTCAACAAGAACAGCAGCGCTGTTATTATGGTCTAACCAGGTTTCAGTTAAAAACATAAAATCT
>NC_045740.1:33113860-33125378 GCF_008692095.1 Etheostoma spectabile | reverse complement strand
CACTTCTGCAAACTGAGCAAATTTAGCATCCATTCCTCGTCAGCTACAGCCTGTCCCCAAAAAATTGCACACAACTACCACTACTTTACTACACGTCAGGTCTTTTGGCAGGAAAAATCCATTTTTTATCATGATTTATTATCATCAACCATCCGATTTTAGTGTTTTACTGCAACCCTGTTTAGACCTAATAACATCCGCTGCTTGTTCTTTTGAGTCCGCTCCCCTAACTTCATGTTTTATGAGCACAAATAGAGTGATAAGAACAGGAGTGGAGTCGCCTCTTGTTAATGACTTATTCCACTGTACGCAAATAGTGTTATTGGAAATTTTGCTTCTTTGAATATGTTGCTCTTCAATTAGATCTCTCCCCGCAAGCGCTATTTCTAAGATATCTACGGCCACCTAAATATGTGTGCAACCTTCTTGATATTCACTGAGCTGCTGTCTTCTATAATCTGCATTAACTTTGATTGTGTAATCATGGGGCGGGTGATTTTAACCATTCAATGTTTACAACCCCGCAGCAGGGGACCAAAGACACTGTGTTGGGTGTTTTTTGGGAGAACTTGGACGACTCAGCATGTGACCGAGCCCCTCACAATAAGGGGCACACTCTGTCCTATATATCTGCAAGGGTCTAAACATTTCAAGGTTGTGTTGACTAGACGTTGCTCTCTCGGATCCTTCCTGGTGTTTTCTTTAACGCACTATCTCTGTGCCCAAAAGCGTCAAACAAGATAATCGAAAACGGTACATTCACTGAAACACCATGAAACATTTTTAAAGCTTTTCTCCTCCACCCACCCTCTCTCTGGGTCTCCTGGGCTATCAGTCACTGTAGCTTGTAGATAATTTCAACTGTAAAATTTACAAATGTTATTGATGTCCATTGCTCCCACTAAGGTCAAAGTTGTCTCTGGTAAGCAAATAGCTCTCCATGGAATAGTTCCCTACGGTGATGAACATAAAAAAGATGGTTGGAAAAGCTGCAAACGAAGTGTGCGAAAAACAATCTCCTGGTCATTATAACACCTAAAAGAGACTTCGCATTTATAATTGGAAACTGAGGAATGTCAAAGGCCTCTTCTCTGATATTATCTCTAAACCAATAATATCACTGCTTTGTTTTGCTACTTTGATAGGTTTAAACCAACACCTCCAGTACCCAGTACATCTGAACTTTTATCTACCAGCGCCGTGCAAGGATTTGCTCCTTCTTCAAGACAAAATCAGAAGAGTAGACAAACAGTCCGTGCCAGTCCATATCCGTTCCAGTTATATGTGTTGTCACAAGTGTTTCAAGCACAACTAGTTCCAATATGACAGAATCCTCCTCCCGTTGCCTTGAATTCTACAGCGGTACTTTTCAAAATTTTTTCCATTGGTTTGATCTCCTGTTATCTTCTACAGATTGTGAACCTCTCTCTTCTTCATTAGGTCTTTCCACAGGCCCTGAAAACTGCACAGTCAATGCCACTCTTAAAACCAGACAACTCTAGACAATCACTAATGAGGCAATATAGGCCATATCAAACCTTCCGTTTTTAAGTAACATCATTGAAAAGCAGCTTATTCAAAACAAAACTCACCATTTCTTTCACTATCAACAGTTTTGATACCATTCAGTACGTTTCGCACCACCACAGCACTTGAGAACCGGCTTGTCAAAGTCTTTTATGACAATCCACCTGTAACACAGATAGTGGCAAAATTTTCAGGTCTTAGTATTACTTCTTGATCTCAGTGCTGCTTTGACAACACGATCGATCACCATGAGCTATTACTATACCGATTGGGAAAACCTGGTTGGCCTTTCTGTCTTAGACTAAACGTGGTTTGAATCCACTTAAAGAATAGGATGACTTTGTGTCCATGGTAATTATACATCTGAGCATACAATATGACGTGCGGTAGTTCTGCAAGGCTCCATTCTGGGGCCTCTCTGTTTAACATCTACTGCTTCCACTGGCTCAGATTATGGAAAAAACAAATAACTTACCATTAGTTAGTGGAACGACCACAATTTACTAACCTTACGCCAGGGAGCTATAGTCCATACAAAAACTGCTAAGTGCATCGGACAAATTAAACGACTGGATGTGCTAGAACTTTCTAAAATTAAATGAATTAGAAACCTGAGGTGGTTGTTTTTGGAGCAAAAGAGAACATTAAAAGTCTGCGCTCAGTTCAAATGCACAATGTTAAAAAAACAACAAAGCCAGACAATCTTGGTTATGTCCAGGCTCCAGCCTGAATTTTACATGCCACATTAAGACAATACAAGTCAGCCTATTATCACCCTTGATACATTCAGGGTTAAAGGACTTAATTGTCACAGGATTTGGAAAAACTGTCCATGCTTTCATCTTCACTAGACTTGACTACAGAACGGGTCTTTACAGGTCTCCCTAAAAAAATCAATCAGACAGCTACACCGATTCAGAACGCTGCTGCTCGAGTCCTCACTAAGTACCAAGATGACGTGGATCACATCACTCAACGCTCACTACAACAAGAACTGGAGTCAGATGCACCCATTTGAAGTCTTTTAACACTGGCTTCCTGTGTCTCAAAGAAGTGATTTCAAATACTTTTGCTCAGTTTCTAAATCACTTAAACGGTTTTGTCCAAATACATTCGATCTGCTACTACACTATACCCCCCCAGACCTCTCAGTCTCATCTGGACGATCTCACTGTCTGTCCCGCAGAGTCAGAACGAAACAGGGTGAGCAGCTTTCAGTTTCTATGCTCCTCATCGGAATAAACTCCCAGAAACCTTAGATTCCGCTGCTCCTCTCAGTTCTTTAATCAAGGTGAAGACCTTTCGTTTTTGATGTTGCCTTTCTTGTAAATTGACTGCTCTGTTTCTTTAATTTTCTTATGCTGCACTTGTAACTTTTATCTTGTGTTTTATGTGTCTATTTTTTATCTGTCTATAACCGGTTTTTATGCTTATGATTTTTTAGTTGTTTGTACTTGTGTGTTTATTCTGTTTAACTGATTTTGTGTAAAGCACTTTGCAATTGCCCTTGCTGAAATGGCTCTACAAACTAAAGCTCCTTGCCTGCCTTGCCTTGACACCAAAGCCTTTTCCCAGATTTAATTATATTTATATCTATGTGACCAGCAACTCCTGCCCTGTGCATAATGTATACTTGATACCGTCAGTATCCTTCTTCAGGCTTTAGGAATGTTTTCATCTTCTGACTGAACCCTACCTGCGTCAGTCGGAGTGACCTCGCGATCAATCCGCCCAATAGGTTTTTTGGAATTTAGCACAATGCAAAAAACAATCTTCATGTTACCATGAAATTGTTTTTTTGTTTGTTTTTCTCTTCATCATCATAATATCCCTAACCGCACAAATTGGGACTCATCGACTTATCTATGTAGAGAACAATGGAAAATGAAGGATTAAAAGAACCCAGTAACTGAGAAGGAAGACAGAAGCCAAAACGCTGCTGGATGACGCTGTCACCAGGTGTGTACGTTGCTATGGAAACAGCCAAAGGTCAAGCCAGGGAAAAAAACAACCAGGTAAGCTGGTGTATGAGAGTAAGAGAGAGGAGAGAGAGAGAGAGAGAGAGAGAGAGAGGAGAGAGAGAGAGAGAGAGAGTAAAAGCCTGAAAATTGCATCTTCATGCAGTATTAAAGCATTTGGAACATGCTAATTTTTTATTAAAAGAAATTAGACCGTATGTTTCCTTGGTGTGAAAACAAGATAGAAATATTTGTGCCAATAACATATGTATCTACGACAGCAACGGAACCATCGAGAAGGAATGTAGGCCAATGACAGTTATGGAGAATATAAAGTTGCGGTGTACTACTTGAGATATGAAGCTCCACACCTACTGTATAATGCTAATGTATTTCAAATATATAATAATTCATCAGACTGCTTGCAATCCTTGTCCTAAATTTCCTAATGTAGCCATGGCAAATGTTACATGCTATATTGAGATTTAACAGGTTACGCTGGCGAGCTGAATTATGGTTGGTAATTACCTCTGAGCAATCGCGTCTTCACTATCACTTCAGAGTGATGACAAGCCCTTGACTTTTACGATTGGCAGTAAAGCAATCTGGAAGACTTGCCGCCAGATCCATAACGCATGCTCCCTTTAGAATTAGCTTAAAATAGGCTGGTGAGCTCAGTTTGGTAGAGCCGAGCGCACTATATAAAGGTTTATGGAGGTTTACTCCTTGAGCAGCGGCCCGCAAGGTTCAACTCCGACCTGCCATGTCTTCCCCCCTCTCTTCCCCTTTCATGTCTCTCTCTGTCCTGTGGAAATAAAGGCCTACAAAAAAAATCTTAAACAAATAAACACAGAGTAAGACTACAGCTTGATCTGCACCGTACTGCACGGCTCTTAAAGCCCTAAGCTGTTTTTTGGATTGGTTACTTATCCCCCTGCAAGACAATAAGTCTCTTGCATATTGAATCATGGGAAGCTTTAAAATCTTTTTCTTTCATCTGGACATTATGGAGGATGTTAAGTAAAGGAAGTGGCACGGAAAAATGAGCTTAAAGTCACCAATATATCACTACCCTGATAATATAAAGAATGAAGCATTTTATTATGGTTAAGCAAATTCCAAAAAACTTAGCAACTCACTCACTCACTCACTTAGAAATCCTACAAAATCTCTGGAAATGTCAGATTTGCTGAACCTGGGTTCTGGTTTTCACCTACATTCATTTTTGCATCTAATGGTGCTTTTAAGGAAAGTATAGTCCTAATCTTTTTTTGTTTTGAGAATACTGTCCCTGTCCTCTGGGCACAAATACTTGCTTTGAATTTAAATTTTGATAATCATAATATTTTTAGTTCAATGTTTTGGACGAAAAGCTGAATTTTGTAGTCATTACATTATCCTGTAGTTCTTTCTGTGATGTACTGCAAAGATGCACTGCATGTAATTGTCCCCACTTTATTATTTACATATGTAAGGTTAGCTGGCTTGTTTCAGCTGGCTGAGAGCAGACTACCTAACGAGCAGTCGCCAAACACACCAGGTTCTTTCCTAAGCGTCTCTTTTGCTTTGTTGGTTGCAACATAAATTGTTGCAACTTAATCATGCTGCCAGCTGCACTGACTGAATCTGTAACTCTTCATTTTGAACTAACCTCAGCTAACAAACAACTTTGAATTCCCACTGGGAGGTCTGAAACAGAAAGAGACGGAGAGAGAATTGGACATGAGCAGCACCAAGCCGCGACCTACCCTGCCTCGATGTCATCTTTAACCTCCAGCACCCGCATTACCGTACAGGCTGCCTCTCATCCTCCTCCCACCCTTCCCACCCCTCTCAAACCCTGACGCACAACTCATTTAGTCAGAACATGGCCTGTAGTCCATGCAGGTAATGAGAACCATGTGCCACAGCTCTATAATGATACTGTGTGGTCTCCCATGTAGCTCCTTGTTTGTTGAGTTTCCTCCCCCTGTTATCAGTGTGGTCATGAATGGCTCTAGTCATATCTTCCCAACTACATCACCACATCTGGCACACACCGACTCCCACCAAGCCACCTCATTCTGCCTCGCAAAGAAGTAATTAGGCCTTTGGGAGACGGAAACAGGTGTAACTCTCGGCAAGACAGATGCAACCCCACCACTGCTACGTTACTAAATATACATACAAGACACTGCCAAGGAATACAGCAAAAATCAGTCATATTCTGGAATGATGTGTGTTTCTATGGTGGCTGCACATATAAGAGAAGTTAGTACTCAGTTCTGTATTTTTACTTCTTTCATATTCTGCTGGAGTACACACAAATTGGCTAAAGTCACCACTAGTGACTTGAGTTTTAGTTTCGCGGATAGTTTCTTCCCTAACACAAATCTCTGAGTTCTGCAGCCTTCTGCAATATGTATCATTATGAGATGACCATTGCGATAGGATGTAAAGAAACAATTAATGTGGAGCCCTAGTTGTTTGTTTTTTAATCACTAGTCCAGGGTAGATGACACACGCCTCGACCACGCAACAACACCCACACACACCACACACACACACACACACACACACACACACACACACACACACACACCTACCTCCAAAATCAACCTCAACTGGAGATAACTCAACCAACCCAAATCTGCTCTCTGTCTTCCCTCTCAGCCGAGGTCAAGACAAGACCACGGTGTGAAACCTAATCCCTCCATGTTCCACTGACCTGCCACACAGCAGCAGTCAGGCGGCAGGCGCAACCACCCCTCTTCATCCCCAAACACGCACTTCACATCCACTGCAACAGCTTCCACTCTAAACATAGCTGGAGTGAGATGCACATATTTCAATCACCACATAATATATAAGATAAGTAAATGATTCTTTGGCCATCTCATATGGATTACAAACAGATCCATTCTTCTCCAACCCCATGTAACATGTTACAGTAATGCTGGAATCCTTGGGGCCATTCGTTTTTAACATGAGCAAAAAGCAAAGCTAACACTACCAAGCCAGTGGTTTGAAGTTACATACAGTCTCTTTAAATAAGTCAGCAGGTGGCCAGCTGTGTATTTACACAGTGTTTTACTTGGATCCAAGCTCACATTTCCATTTCCATGTTATGGAAACACAGCTGATAGAAAACACAATGTACACTATCATCGTACTTTCCATTCACCCACTGTCCCGTTCCTTCGTCTCCTAAACCCAACTGTCCCAAAGGGAAGCCAATTGTCCCCGAACCAGTTGCGTTTGGTATAAAGCGTTTAGAATCTGTAACACTAAAAGAGAAGAGACGTTTTAGTCATCATGAGCAACGCCAAAGGCACTGACCTAGCTTCCCTGTTTTACGTGATGGGATTGAGTATAATGTTGCATTCTTTATCTTACCCCATTATACCGAATATTAGATGTAAAATACAAATTTCCAATACAGAAGCACTCTTGCTATAAATACTCATCACTATTAGTTTTTATTAATTGATTCTTTTGATGAAACAAGTACCTCATGTCCCTTGTGCCACATGTATGACCCGTGCACATGTGAACACCATTTTTTAAATATGAAATTTTCATCAGGTGGATACAATTAAAATATTAAAAAGGGAAACCAAAATATATCACTTAATACTATACCTCCCTCTTTCTGACCCCAATAGTCTCCTAACAGAATGCACGAGTTGACTTCAATTATGTCCCTGGGTTGTGACTCTATTGTGGATTTTTCTTTCTCACATAGACTGTGAACAGCTGGGGAAATGCATTTTAAAATTGTCAAGATTTTGGTACAAGAGCTTTTTCGCATTATCACATTGACCGTATCTTGTAATTTTGATAATGCCTCGTCTTTGGTTATATCAGTAGACTTTGGGACATCTGTCTCAGTCATGAAACAAGATCCCTGTTTGATTTTATGGACATCATGCCCCTCTAATTAGCGTGGAAAAGGCTTTTTGGATGTTGTCCATAAAAGCTCTGCAGTGGAGTGTCTCCGTCTCTTCTCACAATAAAATAAGGGAAACGTTGTGTTCTTAGATTTAAGCTTCGCCCTCTAGCAGTTGAAATTCAGTGAATCAAGCAGTAAAAAGTAGTTTGCTGCATGACTCCCTGTAACTTAATTGGATTGTTGAGGCTGTTCAACACAGCATGGCGGGTCGGTGTGGGAAAACGTGGAAGGACACAACATTCGGCAGTGAGCAGGACTGGAGGACACCAGTTCAACTATTGACCTCACTCCACTTTGCTCACCCTCATTGGATTTCCAGGAAAACAATAGAAAGATTTTTTATAACAACGGCTACAGAGGAGAGACTGTGTGGTGGGGTGTGTGTGTGTTGTTTAATGTGTGCCACTATATAATAGGATGATGAAAATGGACCCATATTCCCCCCCCCCCCCCCCCCCCCCCCCCCCCCCCCCCCCCCCCCCCCCCCCCCCCCCCCCCCCCCCCCCCCCCCCCCCCCCCCCCCCCCCCCCCCCCCCCCCCCCCCCCCCCCCCCCCCCCCCCCCCCCCCCCCCCCCCCCCCTCATGACTCTCATAGCGACATATAATCTGCCCTATGCACATGTGGTATCTTAGTGTGTTTTGTGTCTGTGTACAAACAATCCCTGCAGCACACCGTTGACCCTGTCTAATGTTGTCTTCTTGCTACCCGCCCTGAGATCCATACGTCTGTGTATGTTGAGAAAAAAAAATATTTTTGACTGTGGTGCAGCAAAGATTTTGTACAAATACCATCATTGGTTGGCATTGTGTGTGTGGTAAGTGAATGATCTTGTCCGTCTTATTAAACCTTTATTTAACAGAGTGTACTTAATGTTAACAACTTTGAGGAAACCAACATGCATCGTTAATCCAAGGGTGATGCAGGTAACTAGAGAAGTTAGATTGTAGTATCCCTTTAACAGAAATCCCTTCATCTTCTCAAGTTGATCATTGTCCTCATGTCTAACCATCCGAGTAGCACCACGGGCTGCGAGATGGTTAAAATTTTAGTCCCTGAGAACCCACAAGTCCTGTATGAAATCACTCCAAGAACTATCTTGCATAAATGATGAAAAACAACTCTAATTGGGTGGTGCGTGCTATGTTTTCCATGGACAGTTTACCTACCCTCTAAAGTCTGTATCGATCTGTACACATTCTTTTATCCCTAGCCTCATTTTTCAGTTTTCAAAATGTTTTTTTGCGCCGAATCCAGTTTCTGTTCAAGATATGCTTGGTTTCCAGCCTTAAAAAGCTCTTTATGTGATCATTTAATGAAACTTCACAAAATTGGGGAAAAAAATGAGTGGGGACAATAACTCCGGAACCGAAGACATCAAAAAAGTGAGCGGACACTGTTGATGTCTTATGCCCCTCACCCCCCCACATCATTTGACGGGGAGACTTCATTTCAACCCTCCCCTCCAATGGTAGAAATAAACGAGTACTTTCAATAAATAAATTCTTCGACTCACAGTGAACCTATATCTCAATGCCCAGCCAACCCTAACACCTAGCATAAGTAAAGTGTAATAATATGGTATTATTGTATTAAGATAAGATTGTCCTGAAGATACAGTGGTCTGAACGTTTATGTAAAGTTTAGACAGAGATTACTAAATGGTACTTTTCAGACTCGATCTGGTCCAACTGCTTTGATTTTCACACTACGGTCAGTGTTATTTTTGAAACATCATACATTTTGACAGTTGTTTAGCAGCTACCACCACTGTCAGCTTGGATGTCACTGACCCCCGCCATGTTTATTTCTGAAAAAATAAGCCCCAGACGGCGAAGTCCCAAGAGAGATTGTTCCAGGTGAGACATTGATCTTCAGCAGTAACACCAGATTGATTATACTACTGAGTGTGAGAGGGGCTCCTCGCAACATGCAGGTCCATTGGAGACCAATCAGAGGGATTTGGTGGTATACTTGAGACGCGAGCGAAACAGAGGGTTAAGATTTCTGTGCTTAATAATAAAACTGATTGTTAATGGTCTGATCCCTTGATACGGCACTCTGAGTTTTGTGAAGAGATGTCTTTTTCCTTTCATATGTCTTTCCTGGAGTACACAGCACCTGCCCCAGGTTCATGTGTCAGCAATGGCAGCATGGTGTAAGTATGGAACAGTAGAAACATGGAGGATGCATATACGAGGGGAGGATGGCAGACCACATGAAGTTGGTGGAGTAAAAGGACACACAAAGGATGAAGGACCCTATAGCCGAGTGAAATGAAAGAGAGAAGGAGAGTGAAGAGGTGGAGGAGGGTTGGTAGTGAATGTTGATTTATAGTTGGTCCTAAATCAGCTTCCCAGGTCTAATTAGATAAAGTACTCACATGCTTAATCCTATAGTCGCATGTACATTATATATCTATATTTTACTATACTACTGACTGCCTGTTTAACCACAGCCTCTTCTGGTTAGGGTTGGTGCCCTAACCCTGAGGTCCTCTTATTCCCATTTAGAAGATGGTGGGTGTAGTTTTTCTAGATCAATGCCAGGCAGTTTTAGGTGTATTGTGTCCCCTCAATGGTTTCCTATTTCTTATCTATCGGAAACAACATGACACCAATGGTTTTGTTTAATATCTTACAAAATAATGACCATTCCGTTTAACGCTGATGAAATGGCAACTGGTAGTGCGGGTTACTGACCACCAGACATACATTCTAAAGGTTAGAAATAAGTCATGGTCTGGGTTAGATTAAGCTAGGTCTCTAAACAAAAGGTTCCAGCAACTGTCTATTTAAGTGCGAGGGCCGTCCTGTGCAAAACTGCATTTCAGGTTTATCTCCAGATAATATGCGGCGTCGGTAGTCTGTTTTCTCCAGATACGTGGTATCTTTCAAATCTTTTTTGTGCAAAAATTCTCTCTTGGGGAACAAAGCCTACATTTTGTGTCTAGAACGCTGTACGGTACAACCTTTTCCCCATCAAGAAGGGTTTTTCTCGCGAGCCAGAATGAGATTATACAGCAATCAAAAGGTTTTTGTGACTTTTTACAACTTTCACAACTTTCTATGAGCTACAATTTTCCTTTAGCCCATTGGTATCTCTGTTTCGGCTGCTTTCTAAAGACCCGTGACGATTCCACAATGAGTGCGCTGGCTCATATCACTGTTTGAAAAAGCAAAATGAATTGGACGAGGGCTACTGGTTGTTGCGAGTTAGTCTCCTCTGAATCCTCTGTGTGTGGTCCTGGTTAGGCCCACAGATTCTGGGATGGGAAAAAAACGTACTTCTGTTTTATTGGCATTTCTTTAACCATTCAGAAAAATCGCCATGGGTACGCCAAAGTCCACCTGGAAGGCCTCTGAAATTAGTTTGTGCAATAGAAAACCCTCTGATTGGATAGAGAGTCGAGCTAGCTTCTGATTTACCGCTGTCAGAGATCTTGGGACCGGTAACCATATTCCTCAGATTGGACAGATAAGTCTCAGCTAGCTGTCCTGATTTACCCTGCAGAGATCTGAGTGCCCGAGGTAACCATATCCTCAATTGACAGATGTCTAGCTAGCTGTCCTGGATTACCATGCGAGATCTGAGGACAGGTAACCATAGTCCTCAGCTTGACAGATATTCTACTAGCTGTCTGGATTTACCCTGCAGGTATCGAGACCAGTGTAGCCATAGTCCTCAGAGTGGACAGATAGTCTAGCTAGCTGTCTGGATTTCCCTGTTCAGAGATCTGAGGACCAGGTAACGTAGTCAAGTCCTCAGAATTGGACAGATAGTCTAGCTGCTGTCTGGATTTACCTGGCAGAGATCTGATGAACCATTGGACCATAAGTCCTCAATGACAGATAGTCTAGCTACTGTCTGGATTTACCCTGCAAGATCGAGGAACCAGGTAACCCATATCCTCAGAAATCCACCAGAGTTCAAAAATGCACATCATCCGGAGTATTTATCCTGTTTATTCACCATTCTTTTTCTATTACCTATCACAACATAAATTGAGGAAGAATTGAATAAACAGGGCCCGGGCTTGTCTTGGAAAAAGTCATGAGTGTCTCTAGGCCTGGAGCCTAGGCCCGGCACATATCAGGTAATGCT
>NC_045740.1:33113681-33113850 GCF_008692095.1 Etheostoma spectabile | reverse complement strand
TGCACACAAGCGTCCTTATCAGTCTGAGTGGAAAGAGTTTGCTGACATTTTGGCAGAGGAGCCCGGCGTTTTACTTTTGCCCGGGGATGAGCGATGGGGGAAGGAAGGGGTGAATATGGTTCCAACATCTACCAGGTGATTCATGTGGTCAGTGAACTCCAACATGGGG
>NC_045740.1:33113478-33113671 GCF_008692095.1 Etheostoma spectabile | reverse complement strand
GAAAGAGGGGAAAGGGTGAGTGGAGACAGCGATGGCTCCTCAAAGGGTTCGGGGTTGGAGGGGTGCTGGACAGGTGAAAAGGGTAGTTGATGTTTCATATCTGTGCTCTGTGGTGTCCCAGGGTCAAATCTTTGCTCAGGTGGGGGCTGTGCTGGATCACTGCCACACTTTGTTATGTCTTCCTCTTGTTTTG
>NC_045740.1:33110854-33113468 GCF_008692095.1 Etheostoma spectabile | reverse complement strand
AGAGGAAGCAGATGTGTAGCGCAGAAAGTAGAGTAGATTAGAGATGAACAGCTTTACTCCTGGCTTGTTAAGGAAAAGTCCATCTGCTTTAAAAAGATGTCTGCGCTCCCAGAAAATGTTAAAATTGTCAATGAACTGCAGAGAGTGGACGGTACATTCAGTTGAAAGCCATTTGTTTAGTGCCAGCAGTCGGCTGAATCTCTCAGCTCCTCTTCTGACTGGTGGTATAGGGCCACTGATAAACACATCTGCGTTTAAGGGGCTGACTGTGTCCAGCAGTTCCCTAAAGTCCAGTTTCTGCAATTCAACGGTTGCTTTACAACATCCGTGACCCGATATGCAGTATAATGTTCTTCACAGTGGGTTGTTCTGCCATGATAGCTGGGATGTTTTGGGTCAAGTCAGACACCATGTCTTTGAAAACAAGTATTTTGGTTTTGTTACTGTTTTTTAAATCTTTACAGCTGAGTCACCCCACAATCAGGGTTTGAGGCCCAGTTTGTTGCTTTTTACTTTTTTGAATTTCTCCAGTCGTCCTTACCCTGCTGTGTGTCGTGAGACGCAGTCCCGGTCCATCGATGGCTGTCCAGCGTCCTGCAGCAGAGGAGCAAATCTGTTATCCAGTTGCATACCATGTTGTTGGGGGGGGGCATTTTGTTGCTTATTTTCCCTTTTGCAGCTGTCCACGGCTGTGTCCTGCTAGGTACAGGGGTTGAAGAGAGATACAGGACACGCAGTAATAGCATGTGTCCTCCAGTTGGGAGACCAGGGCCTTGCTCCAGACATGGGCATCCCTAGAACATAAGACTGTATCTTTTGGGTTGGAAAGATACCCTTGGGAACATGGAGAGAGGCCCATACAGTGCACCATAAGTGAATTCAAACAATAGGCTGAATGTTGATGGAAAGGCCATTAATCTATTGAAAATGCAGATTGCTATTAGTTGAATTGGTGACAACATGCTGAAGAGCGAGACAACACAGAACGTTCTCTGGAGCAGCAGGACTGACAGTTAGACCCAGCGGCTCACTGTTACCCTGGGTTTTCACAGGCAGTTTAAATATTGGCAGAGCGACTCCCTATGGTAACAGCGATATGAGTGAAGTCTGCTGACAGTGGCCATAGTGCCTGGATTTTCACCGCTCCACCCATTCCCCAAAGTTGACTCCTTTGGCAGAGCGATAGCAGAGTTGCAGTTGAAGAAAGCTCTAAGTGGTAACCCATCGTTAGAACCAGCCCGCTGTTTGGACGACCGGCTAGTTGGAGAGCTTGCTCACTCTGCCATGTCCCCCCATGCCACACTGGTCACAGAAAACAAGCCTAACTAAATAAATTTGATTCATTTAGCGGCTGGCTCTCTGTGCCTCACAAGGTTCATACTCCACTGCTCGTCTGGCCTCTGTGACTTGCTACAAGTCGGTTTATACGAAGGTTAGTCTGCACCAACGGCACACATACAATTTAAATTGGAATGGCCTTTCTATCCATCTCCATGATTCAGCAGTGCCAGCCACAGCATCACTGAGGTCAGAGCAATGGACCAATCGCAATTACTCATCAAGATTATACAGTGTGGGCTTAAAGTCTCTTTAATTGTAAATCCTACTTCTGGGGTAGAAAGGTAGAACATAACCTTGGTTTTAGTTTAGCATTTTGACTGTAAAAGGCAGAATTAATGCATTTTTTAACATGCTTGAATAAATTGTTGGATCACTTGAGGGCAATATAACACGCTGTGAACACAACATTCGCATTATGATTGCATGAAGTTGTTATGACGGATAAGGTTGTTTCCAATTGACACATCTTGCAGACACAAAGCAACATTAGGATTCATTTTAAGTTGTGTTTTTGGTAATTGTAAGTTTAATATTCTCGTTTTGGTTCTGCTTTGGTCTCCACCAACTTCAGTTGTGTAATGCGCTACTCAAGTTTTTTCACTGAAAACAGCTGTTAGCAGTTACTGTCATTAATGCTGCAGACAAAACAGTGAAAGATAAGGCAGAAATTCAAACTATGATCTAAAACACTTAAACTGAGAGGAACTGCAAAAGTTTTTCTCAAGTTTGTTGGAAATACACCAGTAATACAGTAATATTTCTCCATCTTTTAAGGTTATTCTATATTTCCAATGTAGGGTCATACAGTACCATGTCTTTTCCTCACACATTAGCAGTTAACCTCTTGGTATGCCCCTAAGGCGATGATGTGGGTTCATAGATTCCTACATAAAGGTTTAAATAAGTGACGTTAACCTCTGCTTTGATTCTGCTTTTTAAAAATAGAATTTCTCTATTCCTGTTTAAAGAAGTGTGAAGGAAGTGAAAAGGCAATGCTCCCACTCAGTGACCCATGCACTGGTTTAAAAAGCTTTGAGGATAGAAATACTGCACCTTTGCTCTAGTTTCTTGCTTTAACGCCGTGCTAGGGGACAGTCAGCAGGTCTGTGTTTGCTCTCTTATGTCAGAGGGACACTCAACATTACTGTTCAACAGAGATGGCAAAAGTATACTCACTTCCTGTACTAAAGTAGAAGTACAGATACTTGTGTTCAAAATACTCTGGTAAAAGTAGAAGTACTAATTTAACTTCTTTACTCAAGTAAAAGTAAGA
>NC_045740.1:33101575-33110844 GCF_008692095.1 Etheostoma spectabile | reverse complement strand
TTGGAAATTTACTTAAAGTATAAAAGTCAATGTAGCCTTGCAAATGACAACCATTATTTATGCAAAGCTCCCTGGACCACACAGATGTTACTAGAGAGCACGCTGAGGAACTTCAGTGGAAATGGAAACAGGCTCTTTATATGCCATTGATTATTGGGACAGAGACTGGGACTCCAGGTTAATAAGATTCGGACTGAGAAGCAAGATGTGAATTCAGATTCTGTGAGAATTCACAGATCCAGTTTCTCTTCTTTAATCTTCCCCTTAACATTTAAAGGAGTCTATATGTATGTGTGTGGGCTCGGACATGGTTTCTGGAAAGAAAATAAAGGATAAAATATGAAGCAACAGGACAACCTAGCTAACAGGTGAAGATCACAAACAACAGAATAAAAATCACTTGCTAACTAACTTTAAATGTGCCAGAACTGCAGACCATTACAACAACAGGCTCAAATGAACTGACAACATCCGTTATAAGACTTACCGTTCTCAAGGACTCACACATACAATCTCAGCTGATTATCCTCCGAACAGCTTGTCTCTTTTTCTTTTCTGATAGACAACCTTTTGTACAAAACTAAAGGAACGAGTCAATTTTTTAAAATGTAAGGAGTAGAAAGTACCGATATCTCTTCTTCTTTTCTTTTTCTTATTCTTCCAATTCTTCTTATTCTTCTTCTTCTCTTCTTTACTGGACTGTCTGCCCTTTCTAATTTGAGTTCAAAGACAACCACTTCCCTTGCTGGTTCGGCTTCAGCATATAAACATTTCCCCTCTCAGTGCAGTACATGTGGTAACTCATTTTTACCTTTTGTGTAATTTTCCCTTAAAAAGTTCAGCATTTACACCCTGTTGGTAGCAAACAGGCCTGGTTGTTAATGGGAATTTCCCACTGGGCTTTTTAACTGTGGAAAAGCTGATCTAAAGGGTTTTCATCTGACATCAAAAAATATATATGACCTTGCTACTGGAAGCATGCTGGGAAATGACCACAGGCAGTACGACATCTAATTTAGGCCACATGATGGTAGGTTTGGGCTTTTTGGGCTGGAAGCCAAACATAATTAGTCCTCTGTCATCAGAAACGTGCTTTTAGAATAGGGAAAGTGGTTTGTGAATGTTAGAGTGTAGGCCATGAGACAAAGGGATGTAAAAAACATTGTGATTGCCCGGCTGTGAGGGAAAGTGTTGTTGTGTGATGATGTTTTGACGGTGGATCAGCACCTAGCTGTTAGCTGTAACAAATGTAGAGCAAATCAATGCCGCGCAATCCATACTGCGCTGTCTGCAGCCAAAGCCAGAGAGCAGACGTACATCTGGGTGGGGGGGGGTTTCTGCTGGCACGGTATGTATATGTGTGTGTGTGTGTGTGTGTGTGTATACAATGTGCAGCTTAATGCCCGGGTAAAGTATTGATGACTTAATGTATTATGTCTGTCTGCCTTCTCCATGTTGGTGTGTGTGTGCGTTAGGCACACATGGGGGGAGGGGACAAAGGGCAGAGTTCAGTGGGACAAAGATACATGAAATTGAAAATTGTCAGAGAAAAAGAGTGGAGATGATGGATGAAGAGGTGAGAAGGTTAAGCGGAACAGATGAAAAAATAAGAGAAAGTATATCATGTTAATAGAGGCTCATGCTTGTGGTTGCTTCTCTCCACATCTGCTGTTGTACTGCCAACAGCGTCTAGTAGACTACGTGATTATGAACAGCTGGTATAGAGCTTTTACCCTTGTGATACAAATCTCTGCTCTAATAAAAGTGTGATTACATGCTAATGACTTACTTTATACCAGTCAGTGTCCTGTCATGTAATACTGATAATACACCCATCATCCTGAGACATTGATACTATTACTACTACTACTACTGCTACTACTAACTGTCTGTTCTGGATTACACAGAGCAAACAGCAGCACTTCTGCACACATTCACAAGTTCATGCAAATGCACACACAGGCAAAGGGCGTGTGCACGAGAACACATACAGACACAACTTGTTTACCTGAGCTCCACTGCCGGCCCTGGGCCTATTTGGACGGCTGCCCAGAGTGCTGCTGGGTAAATGTGAGTCATGATTTTAATCCGCTGAATGTAAACGTAGTTAGTAAGACTGCAGTGGGCAGGTCTGAATGGAAATGAATCGTCTTATAATGGCTGTCAAGCAGCTGTGAGTGATGAGAGAGAGAGAATGATTTGGAGAAAGGAGCTCTTATTCCTTGGCTTCATTCTTCTTTACTGTACTCTGAAGGTTTAAACCTCCTCTCGGTTGTGTCACCAATTAGTGGTGTACAGTCAAGCTTCAAGATAAATCGAATATGACAAAATATGTATGTATGGAAGTAGCGAGGACGCCATCTCACTTCCTTCTCATCGGTTGAGAGTTGCAAATGCGTAGCACAAATAGGGAAGTGCTCTCCTCTGTCAACCCTTAAACGTAAAACTGACAATAAATACCATTGGTTAGTGGTTTTGCACACATGTGCCTTGGTCAGATATGTGACAAAAGACTAACATTTGCCATCTACATTTCCTCGTTTTGAAATCTGGCCCAACTGACTTTGTAACTGAACAGACGGCTTCAGTGCATGGATAAAAGGTAATCTGTTCATGTCAAAGAGTAATTCATACACAGCTAATGAGTCAGTGGGTCCTAAATCAAATGCAGGTTAAAGGTAGGCTACAACAGCAGCACTTGTGTTAAAGTAAAACGTCAAGGGGTTATGCTGTGCTGCTCGGCAGAGCAATTTATTAGATCATGTACAGGAAAGAGAGACGGTAAGTGTTGGAGAGATAGACAAGAGAGCCAGACTGAGACATGAAAGAGATGACGCCATGAAACAAAAGGTCATGGGTTAGAATGGAAGCTCGTTGAGCTGATGTTCTAACCCATTTACTCCAAATTATAATGATGTCATGGCCAACACCATAGTTCAGAGTATTTTATATGCCTTTATGTCAAAGCTAGTTTATATCCATGACGTTCCACTTCCGGGATTGCTCCGGTGCTGCCGGAAATTCAGCTGGCTGTCCGTCCCCGTCCTCTGTCTCTGTGTTGGCGTCCTAACCTCTGGTGGATTTCTGAGGACTATGACTACTATTACCTGCTCTTCAAATCTCTGCAGGGTAAATCCAGACAGCTAGCTAGACTATCTGTCCAATCTGAGGACTATGGTTACCTGGTCCTCAGATCTCTGCAGGGTAAATCCAGACAGCTAGCTAGACTATCTGTCCAATCTGAGGACTATGGTTACCTGGTCCTCAGATCTTAATGCTACTTGCGGTTTAACACAGTTGAAAGTATCAATTGTCAAAAGATCTTTTCAGAGTTTATTAGGGAGGACTTGTGCTTTCCTGTTCTTTTATATATGACTCAGTAAAATGACTTTGGTCCGTGGCCTTTTCATCGCAAGAAGCTGAAGTTTCAGGCCAGCAGCAGAGTTTTCAAATAATCGCACCTTTTCACTCTATTTTGTATCACATGCAAGAGACATTTTCTAAAACTAGTCTGCTACCAAAAGCCCAGTTTATCTGTGGTAAGGAGAGCAGCAACGTTGCTCAATAGCAGGTGGCAGCAGGTCCTGATCGAATTACTGCGCTGATTACATTGTGTCTCATAGTGATGGCATTATATACTTCAGTAACCGTGTTATAAAGCCATAATTACACTGAAAAGGAGACAGAGAGACGGAGAGAGTAGAGGACAGTTTGATACCTTGATAGCTCAAGATACCCTTGGATATTTAAAGTGTATGGGTTATTGTTGATTTCGTAACAACACATAAACCGGGTGAAAATTACATATTTAACATTGTTCAGACCACCGCTTCTCAATTCCAATTCCCTTCCCAACACTGTGCAAACTACAAAATATATTTTTATTAATGGTGGGAATATAGCATCAGGAGGTGGAGTCTGGGCTTGGTGTCCAATCACAGGAGCGAACCTTATCCTCTCTAAACACAGCAGACCGCTCAAATATTAAGATACACACACCCAGATGTGGTCCGGACTTTGAGAAGCCCTGGTGTAGGCTTATGGGAATGTTGAGAACCTGATAAAACATAGTCATCCTTTATGACTATCTATATCATCTTTAGCCAATAAGTATGAAAAAATGGCTTTGGTTTTGTTTGGAATGGTAGTTGCAAAAAAGTGTGGAATATGGACTGATTTGTGGTTGAGAGAAAGGGCAAATACTGAGATTTAATAATAAAGACTGAGGAGGTGTGTTCTATAAGATCTGGGACCCTGTATTAAAGTGTTTTCAGAGTAAGGACTAATTATTAGAAGCGTCAAACTCAACTTATCAAGTATGCCAGGAATGTCGGAAAAAGCATAGAAAATGACGAACCAAAACGTCATAAATACTGCCATTTTTTTAAAATCCAAAAACATCCCCAAAAAAACCCCACAGAAACAGTTTAAAAAATGTATGTAGGCCAAAATTTATTGTGAACCATAAATTGATGTACCGGCCAGATCAAAGGTTGTGAAGGGCCGGATTTGGCCCACGGGCCTGGAGTTTGACACATAATAATAATAATAATAATAATAATAATAATAATAATAATAATAATAATAATAATAATAATAATAATAATAATAATTTACACTGTTTATTGCTCCCCAGTTGGGAAATTACAATATACACTCTGTTTGTTAGTAATCACTACACACAGGCCTGACATACTCACACATGCTCAGGACCTATTCATGCACAAATGGAGTGATGTCAGAGTGGGGGGGCTGCCAGCTGGACCAGCACCCTGAGTGGACACATATGGACTAATGTGTTGTGTCCAGTGTAGAGCCCCCTGCTGTGCAACTCCTGTTTATACACTTTGTACTATAAAAGGGAAACAGCCTTGTATGTGATGTCATTTTGACTGGATGGGCTGCTTCTGTTTCTTTAAAAAAAAATAAGACGTATAACATTATTTAAAAGAGCAACGTAGCGACATTTTCACACACACATTTTTCCACCAGTTGTTTCCAGCCCTGCCACACACAGACACACACTGTATATGCATACTGTACATGTGCGGCATACAATTACACACACATCCCGAGACGAGCTTTAATGGAAGATATTGAGGGTAATTAGCTGCAGGCCGTGATGAATATTTCGACAATTCATCCAGTCCAGTTGAGAAGCCAGAGCGCTCATGGGAGTTGTTGTTCCGCCTCACTGTTCCCAGAGGCCTGATTTCAGCCCCAGATTACTTTGTTGTTGATAGTTATGCGTAGTTATTAACATGGCCACAATTCTTAATTGATAAGAAAATAACCATCCAGGGGAAAACATGTGACGTGGGTATCACTTGTTCTGAGTATAGACGCTGTTGGGCTATTAAAACATGAAATATACGCTTTACTGTAGCAGCATACACACAATGCATCAGTGTTTTCTCTCTTACGTAGGTGCACATATTTGGTGGGGGGGGGTTAGGGGTCCTCCTTTAAAAGAAATGTTACATTTTTCAATTTAAAATAATGCAATGTCCCATTCTTTTGGACCATTATTATAACCAAATCTGTGTCTAAAATATTGAAAAAAGTTAGTGCAGATGGTAAATAAATGACACTCATAAAGCTTAAATACTAAACTTGATACAGTTTTTTACAACTGCTTACACACCAGATCTTTAGCTGTCACATCATTTTTGAAACTTTTTACTCAAAGGGCAAAACTGCACACCAAGTCTCTAAAACCAGAAGCTATTTCTCAGCTTTTCTCTCAGTTTCCATTGTATGAAACCATTTTTTTCAAAACACTATATACAATTCTGGACCTAAGACACAAAAATCTCACAGGAAGTGACTTACTTTCCTTTTCCATGCAAACAATAAAAATGCTACACTTATTCAACCTGGCTCAGCCCCGACAAAAACGTAACGTTGTGTTTTTTTAACTGAAACTGCCCTAACTTTATTACCACATGTCTACAGACACGTCTGATTGGGTATCACCTGTGACAGCCAATAAACAGGCCAACCAAACCAAAACCAAAGAAAACATAGCTCCATGCCCGAGGAAACATGTCGTTCAACCAGGAGAACTGTAGCAAATTGGTGTACAACGTTTGCCCCAGGACACCCATTCCTCACATGTGCACACACTAGTTGGAAGTCCACTGGGATCCAATTACTGTCATTAGAGCGGAGAAAAGTTAAGTTAGGTTGCTTTCACACCTGCCTCTATTGGTCCGTTTAAAACCAACCCTGGAGCTTTTGGTCTGATGGTCTGGACGTGTGGGCTGAACTCTGACGGAGGGAGTTCTCTTCGCTTCAGGTGAGGACGCGGTCCGACCGAAATACAGGAAGTGAACCAACAACAGACCATTTGCTAGCCTGCCATTTCAGCCTTGCACATAATTTACAGACATACAGTATATATGATTTAAGGGATGATCATTTTGAGATCCATAAGCTGTCCTGAGCTGGTCCTCTGTGTGACATAATCATCTCACTCTCTCCTTCACTTTCTGTCAGTCAAGCTGCTCATGGGTCACCTTCTTCTTAAATATCAGAAACACTAAAGCAGAACCAGAGAACTCGAGACGTTATAACTGTAGTGTTGCTCCATTATTTCTGAGACCAGAAGTGTCGAGTGTTTGGTGCGCTTGACAAAATGCAACGTGAAAGCAAACCGACCCAAATGAAAAATGGAATAATGTTGCAACATCACCCCTGAATCACACCGAGTCCAGCGAACTCCAGGTGTAGAAGGGCCCTTAGTTTTGATGCTCACATTGATTTTACACGTATTCAGCTTGGGTACCTGAGCCTTCTGATGGTAGGAAGACCCTGGACCAACAGTCTCTCTGTCTCACCGCTCCACATACACACACCCTGCAACCACTTCAGCATGTATGTGAGAGCCAACGCCATGTCCTGACTGTCTCCGTGTGTGTTCTCTGCACACTGACAGGCAGCCACACTAGTACAGTTACTAAGTGCATGTGACTAGGTCGCCATGACAACAGAACTCCTTGGAGCATGCTGAGAGCAGAGTGATGTCACTGGTCTTTGCGTATGTGTGTGTGTGTGTGTGTGTGTGTGTGTGTGTGTGTGTGTGTGTGACAGCCTGCCTGCCTGCCATTTGCTGCGTGCTTGCGTGTGTGTGTGTGTGTGTGTGTGTGTTTGTGTGTGTGACTGTCTGCCTGCCTGCCTGCCTGCCTGCCTGCCTGCCTGTGTGCGTGCGTGTGTGCGTGCGCGCGTGCATGTGTGTGTGTGTGCTTGTACAGTACTATGCCGATTGCTGAATTGACTGCTGTTCGTGCAGAAGCTGCTGGAGTTTGCTGTGTGAGAAACAGGAAATGAAACGCAAAGAAAAGAAGAAAGGGAGGGAGAGAGGAAAGGTAAAGCAGGAACAAAAGAGGAGACTAAAGACTGTGACACTCACTGCTCTAATCTCTCTCCCATAACAAAATGAAGGCAGCGATCAATGTTGTGCTCCTTTCAGCCACTGACAAACACACTCATATAGTAGTGTACATGTGCATGAACACACACACAAGGGTTTATGCCTCACACAGCTTTTAGAAATTTCATTTATATAGCACTTTGAAAGCAAAAAATATTGCACCAAAGTACTACACAAAAAGAGAAAGAAAACATGTATACAAGCATAAAACACAGAGATGCATATCCACATAGATGTGGGGGAGAGAATATTTAAAAAGAAACAAGTTGAAACACAAATTTATACACATAAAATACAGGTTGAAAGGGAAATTTCATGTACACGTACACAGACAATATTCACACATTATAAATAACCATGCTGTTGATGGGCTCACACACGAGCCCTGTTGCCTCTCCATACACACATCATCAGCCTCACACACAGTATTTCTTCTGACAGTATTGATTGGGGCTGAGGAGAAACCTATCCGGAGCAATTCTGTGGAAAAACTTGAACGCACCACAGCCCCCGAGCTGACACAGTCATTTATCACTCACTTCCTGTCGCTCTGGGTACTAATCAGCTTCCATGGACAGGGGGGTGCGTCCTGTTAGACTGTGTTGAGGTGTGGGATTCGAGCTGTGAAAGTGTTATTGTTGGGCCGTGCATTTCAATAATATGTTGCTGTCAATGCGTACTTGCTTAATTAAAAAAAAAGTAATTTAATTTAATAATTTATTTTACATTTCTGTAAATATACCAGAATTAGCCAAAAGGCTAGTTTTCATCTGCAGGCCCTGGCCAGATGTTGCAATAAGCAATGACAGGCATCCTTACATGAACATTAAAAATGTAAATATAAATACAGAAATGTGTACTAGATAAAATGGCATTACATTCTCGATTTGTAATAACATTTCATTGTGGTTAAAAAAAACAGCATTATCAACATAATTAAATAAATCTATAGTTTAAATCTATATAGTTTTAAACTATGTTAACGCTCAACCATTAATTGATCAAAATTGATTCTCTATGAATACTATGTCATATGAGAAAAACTTGTTGACAGTGTTAGCCTTTAGTTGCGTCAAGTAGTCACAGAGTTGTTTAACTGTAATATTGATATTTTAAACATGAACCCAGAGGACGCACACTAAATCAATCGTCCTGAATCTGGCCCAGGTTCAGATCCAGGCCAAGCTGAACTCTGAAGTCGGTATCAGTTTCATTGGGTCCAGGAGGTAGTCTCGCATTGCCAGACCTGTCCCCATAGCACTGCGGAGGAGGGTCCGGCTAGTCCCCACAGCATTCCTGGAGAGGACATGTTTGCATTTCTGTAAACCAATCACAGTCGTCTTGGGCGGTGCTAAGCTCTGGACGCAGCTAGCATGGCTCTGCTAAATAGTCTCAGGAAGGAACTTGTTTAGGTTTTTTTTTTTTTTTATTGCTTTATTTTAACAAATAACAAGACAAAGAATCAGACATCTCAGTTACAGTATAAATAATGACAAAATAGAAAAAAAGTCATAAAAAACAAGAACAAGAAATAAAAATGTGACAGCCTTGTAAAGAAAAAGTAAAGTGTTACAATATAAATCCTTAATTAAATATCCTTAAGTAAATGTCAGAAATAAATACAGCTTTTTTGTTTGTTATTAAGTTAAGGGACTCAAAGTAAGTGTCAACTTCAATTTGAAATAATTTAAAACAAGGTTTTGAATTTGAGGACTTATGAATATGAAATTTTCCTAGTAAACTGAAAAGATTAATAATATCACTTAAGTTCCTATCTTCGCACTCAAACAATGTAATAATATGTTTTTTACTTCTAATGTAATTGTGTGTGAAGTTT
>NC_045740.1:33097489-33101565 GCF_008692095.1 Etheostoma spectabile | reverse complement strand
ATAATCTTCTAAACTTTTCCAGAATGTATGACAAAATAAACAACCGAAAAAAAGGTGAATTAATGATTCTGGTCCGGATTTACAAAAACTACAACACTGGTCGATTGGCATGAACTTTGAGATTAACAAGTTTGTGGGGTATATTTTATGTAGTATTTTCAAATGTAATTCCCTCATTTTGTTTGAAATACAATATCTAAAAGGAACAAGCCACGCCCTATGCCAGTTGATGTCGAGGAACTTGTTTAGGTGTTATATTGGCACCCAGCAAAAGACCACGTACAATATTGAATGAAGTTAACGGTTGACACAATACAGTAACATGAGCTATTTAATTTAGCTGTAGCTGTGTTAAATGTAATTTGCTCCTACCAGTATATGTTGTTCATAGCATATCCTCCTCCCAGATAGAGAGGAACTGCTCTAAACATCAGTCTTTGGAAATCTTTACAATCATTCCTCAAAAGAACCAAGCTGGCCTGCCTTGTTGCATGATCCAAACTTTCCTTAAAGCCATTTTCGGCACGTAGAGCTGCTCAGAGAATCCAGTTCGTTTTGCTCGATGCTACCGGAGTCTAACGTTAACTCAAAGAAAGAGGAAAGTGATCGACATCCAGAGAGATTTCCAGCCCCAGAACTATTTGGTAAATGAGCCGGTCGATATAGACTAAGGCCTTGTGACCTATGTACATCTGAAGGTATAGTTCATACCTCTCTGCCCCAGAGCACCAAACAACCACAGCTTTTTTATGAAGGCAATAAATAATTAATCAATAAAAAAGACTCCTCTGCTTGGCCCGTTGACCGTCTCCAGCCTGCAGCCCGTTATCGAACAGAAGAAGATATTCCTAAGGGAAAGTAGAGCACTGTCGGTTAACTCAGCAGAGACAGTTTGAATTCCAGTCCTCCTCAACAGGAGATACAGAAATACAGACACAGTGTTTGTCTTCATTAGTCGACATTGTTCCTCTGGTGAAATCCCGGTGGTAGCAGGATACCAGGAACAATAGCTCTAATTAGTAGACTTCAGCTCCTCAGCATAATGCAAACAGCAAGGATTTCTCTGTCTGCACCAAGCTGACTCACTGTGGACATGTGCTCTATATGTCTCCGTCTGCATGCATGTGTCTGGAGACGGGTACATGTTTTGTGTGTCTTTGCCTGAATATGTCTGTGTGCTTTTGCTGCTAAAATCCCTGCTGGTGCTCTCTTGGATCTTTTGCAGTCGCTGGGTATTTCGGTCTCTCCCTATAAGCCAGCGTGTCTGGGTATGAGTTATGCACTGCTGCGTTTCCCCTGATAACGCTAAGTGTGACCGTTTGTGCTCACTGATAAATCAGCTGTGATTGATTGGTGTTTTTTTCTGGGTTTGGTTGTTGATGATGTCTGCAATTCCAAAAAGGAAATTCTTCACAGTTTCCGAGGAAAACAGTCTAGTTAAAAGTGCATGTCTGTAGACACTGTGGGTCGAGGGGATTTAACACAGCACAATAAAAGAAGCATGACATTAACTAAGCCTGTGCTGCAGTGAAAGCTTCTTTCTCCTCTCAGCTGATGGCTTCCACCACTTGTCAATCATCTTGATGAGCATTCCGACTTGTAATTGCATCCAAGGAAGATAGGAAATGCAGCCAATCTACAATAATGAAAGCAGTGCTGATTTGTTAACTAACTTAAGTGTTATTTTCTTTTTCTTTTCACTGTCCCGCTGTTTCTCCAAGCTTTACCTGCTCACTGCTGGTAAATTGGAGATTCTATTTTCACTAACAAATCTTAAAGGAATAGATCGACAGATTTTTGCTTTCTTGCCTTTCTTGTTAGATAAAGCTCTCAGATATGAACGCCAATGAAAAAAAAAGGCCAACCTAGTCCTTTAACCCAAGGTCTGCTTACTACCTTTTTCTGGCTGTTTCAGCCCCATTTCACAGTATCATCTGGGCAAACTGATGAAGACTATGACATGTTGTATGAAATATGCTCAATTTTTATTTTACATAAACAAATCCAAGAATATATCTGGATTTACTGTGAATATTTCAAATACATGACCATTATATAATTTGAAAGGAAACCTATGAATATAAAAATAGACTTGTTAATGATTTGACTACATTATCTAATGTTAACATAATGTATCAATGAATTAGTTAACATGGACATCGTTATTAAATGATCATTTGACACCTTAGTTAACGGTTATAAATGGTTAGTTAATGTTTATTACTGTATTAACTAATGTTATCAATGTCCCCTCGTGTTAAAGTGTTACCAGTGTAAGAAATGGAAGCATACAATACAGTATCATACACTTTTTAACTTCTAATTTTCTATCTTTCTTACTTTGAGAGACTGGTCTGCAGTATGACAAGCTCTCTGCTGTCTTCTCTCCATTTTTCTCTTTGTTTTCTATCAATGGAAGTATTTTCTGAGCAGTACTCAGCATCAGTACTGAATACTGTGGAGAACGGTGTCCTTCAGCAAGACCAAATATTTGCACTTGAAAAACATTCCAAGTAAAATTAGTTTTTAAGTACTCTAGATACATTTTCATTTTTATTATGTATTTGTATTACGTATTTTTCGGGGAAACCTAAAATAGTAGGCCAAAAATCTCATTTTAATGAGGGAAGCTAGCCTATTCTGTGCTTTTATTCAGTCACTGACTTTCTCTCTGCATGCTCAGTCCTCTGTCATTGCTGAATGAACACCACCGTTTTATTGATAAGTAGGTCAAACCACGCTTTTACTGATTACCTTCACAGTCAAATTGACTTACTTAATCTTAAATATAGAGTAACCAGGGGTCACAATAACCTAAGTACAACATCACAGACTGCCAGGGGGCTGAATTTAAAGTCTGTCAATTTGCTAATCCGCCACACAATCACGAGTCAAACCAGTGAACCATTCAGACAGGAGGACAGTCTGTCAGGCTGGTAGGCCTGCTGACGAGGCTGCACGACATGAGCCAAATACACAATAACCTTGTTGAATACCGATATTGCTTAAATAAACAGATATTAAATTGTACTCAGTTCTGCTGCTTTCAGTATTCTGCTAAAATACAATTTAAAACCAATCACAAACAAACAGGAACCTGGTGGAGGACTTTGTGATGGTGCAGGCTCAGCCTTCTGCAGCTGAACACTGCAAAGACCAAGGATGTAATGTGTGTAATGTGTGGTTTAACTCTCCTGAAATCCAATCCAGGGTGGATTTCAGGAGAGTTAAAGCACACATTACACCAGTCTCCATTGAAGGGGTCAATATGGAGGTGGTCAGCACATGTAAGTACCTGGGGGGGTACACATGGACACCAAACTGGACCGGTCAGCCAACATGGATGCGTTGTATCGCAAAGGGCAGAGTCGGCTCTACTTCCTGAGGAGGCTGCGGCCATTCAGTGTCTGCTGTACCCTCCTCTGGATGTTCTACCAGTGAGTCGTTGCCAGCGTCCTGTTCTATGCTGTGGTATACGTGGGGGGGGGGCAGCGTTAAGGTAGGAGACGCTGTGCGATTGAACAAGCTGGTAAAGAAAGCTGGCTCTGATGTTGGCATTGAGCTGGAGTGGCTCACAGTGACCCCCCCCCCCTACACAGTAGGATGCGGTGATCATGGCACTGACCCCCCCCCCCCAACCCCACAACACAGTAGGATGCAGGTGATCATGGACAATGACTCCCCCACTACACAGTAGGAGGCTGGTGATCATAGACAATTACCCCCCCCCTACACACACACATGCTCTACTGCACTGTTCACTTTTTCACGTTTGCACTATCACCCTTGCACACAGTCTACCATAGTATCTCACCTTATTATGGTCATTGCATTTCTGGGAGGGATTTTTATTTATATTCTTATGTATGTGATATTCTTATGTATGTGTGATATATGTGTGTATATGTGTGATATATGTGTGTACATGTGTTTGTTGTGTTATGGTTGTCTTGCTACTGGATGCCTAAAATTTCCTTTGGGATAAATAAAGTATCTATTTATCTATATATCTATATATCTATATATCTGTCTATCCATCTATCTATCTATCTATCTATCTATCTATCTATCTATCT
>NC_045740.1:33092918-33097479 GCF_008692095.1 Etheostoma spectabile | reverse complement strand
CTATCTATCTATCTATCTATCTATCTGTCTGTCTGTCTGTCTATCTGTCTGTCTATCTTTCTATCTATCTATATATCTATATATCTGTCTATCTATCTATCTCTATCAAATGAAAGAAGATCATTTCCAACATTTTATTGAGCAAATATGAACATTAAATAGAACATTAAAGACACAATTAAGAAAAGAATGCCACATTTTAAAGTGCAGTTTTCTGCTGATAAAGAAATCTCGGACGGCCTCCTGCGATAGTGATATTGCCTTTTGTGATACGTCGCAGCTTTTGTTGTTCTGTCATGAATCATTACTGTGCACAAAGGTTTGGACTATACAAAAGAAGATTACTAGGGTGTAGGCGACGTTGATTATTGTTATTCTGATATAGATGTGCTATTCGGAGCATCAGCCTGTCAAACAAGAGTTTCATTTTGGGAGAAAATAGACCGGTGTTACAAATATCTCCCGCAGTGGTATTTTTCTGAAAAGAGTTTTTTTTCTTGAAAATTGAAAAGAGCCCTGGAGGTAAAATGAACAAATGACATCCATTTGTTTAATTGGGACAAAATAAGCTTATTAAGTATAGCAGCATTATCTTGCTCTTTTAACTTGTCATTGGTCGTTTTTTTTGTCATTTAGATGAATACTAATCTTCATGTGTGTTAAAAGGTAACTACCTCTGCAACTGGCAAAAAAGCGGTGGAACAAGCTACAATGTAAATTAATAGACTCAGATTAATATTAAAAGTGTCTGACAATAATATGGAAAGGATTTCTAAGGAGGTCGACCTTTCTGTTAAAGAGAAAGATTTATTTTTAATCAGAAAAACATCCCAGGAATTGTGATTGCTAAGGCCACCAGAGTCCATGTAAATAAACAGTGATTTTTGCATCATCAAAAACACTTCATTCAAAAGTCGACAGAAGCAAAATAAAAATATGAAACCCCATTTTGGGTCGTTTTTCCACTTTACCAACCATCACAACTCTAGTTTTGGTTGAAATAAAAACCTAGTTTACCAATTTACGTGTAAAAATTGGTTGGCTCTATACACGCTAAACGTTTTTTTTTTTAATGGAGTCTGGTGGTTTCAGCGCTGTTGAACAAAAGGTCTTCAAGAGGTTTTAAAGGTCTGTCTCTTTGAGTGGACCAAATTGACGATGCACATTTGCCCCATAGGGTTCCATCACAGCCCAATGTGTGGCTGCTAGTTACAGAGGTCACGCTTAATACTGGACCAGTTTCAAAGATTGTGGCTCCTATCAGTCGCTTACATACAAAACAGGGAAATTGGGTCCATGTGGAAAAAACAAAAGCCTTTAACACGCGTGTACAACATATGGTGAGTTTCAGCTGGATGGTGGGATGAGAATGGAGTCTTGGGTCTTGCTGTAGCTGTGACACTGTGTTGAGGCTGCTGGTCTGTTGCCCTGGTGGTCCCTGTGGGGCATTTGAGGTTACACTGAGGTCAACACTCTCTTTGTGTCTTCCTAAACTCCTGGCGGTTGTCATGAATGAATGAATGAATCGATTCATTATTTATTCATGCTGATGGAGCTAATGGCTTGGGTTGGGGTTAGTTTAAAAAACATTCAAGGACTATAATTTCCGGGGAAGTCATCTGTGGGCAGGAAGAAAATAAGATTGTTTAAACAGCAGGTTAGTGGCACTGGCTGACGCTGTCATGGTTTGGGGTTTTGTTGGGATTATTTTTCCCTTTTTTGTCTCCTCGGGTTTGTTTCTTAGTGTTGTCTTGTGTGGTTATCTGTCTTGTGTCCCACTGTGTGTCTGCTTGTTCTGTTTCCTGTTTTATTTTGGAGTCTGTTTTCTGTCTCGTCTTGCCCCTAGCTTTACTTCCTGTGTCTTACCGCTCTTGTGATCACCTGATGTTTCCCACCTGATTCCCTGCCCTCTCATCACCTGCATCTCGTTACCTCGTTACCTTGTGTATGAACTTTCTAGTCCGTCTGCCTGTCAGTACCTCGTCTTGGTGCCTGTTCCCGTAAGTTCTTCCCTGTGTGTTAGTTCTGTCTTTTCCTCTTCTTTTTTTCTCCTCCACCCCTTTGGGTTTTTGGATTTTCCCTTGGAGTTTTGAACTGTTTATTTCTTTAATAAATTATCCTGTCTTCACCCACCAACCTGCCATTTGGTCCTCCTTCCCCTGCCACACGTCACAGGCGTCAGTGGTGGAAGAAGTATTCAGATCCTTTACATAACTAAAAGTACCAATGCCACTCTGTAAAATACTCCTGTATTGAAAATGGTACTGAAGTTAAAGTATGTAAGTATCATCAGGAAAATGTACTTAAAAGATTAAAAGCAAAAGTACTCAATGCAGAACAATCCTCTCATTGTAGGAAGAGTAAAGGATCCAACCAGCTGCGTTTCCTCCACCGAGGTAGAAGGGAAGCCAGTCTGCTTGGTGTGTGTGTAGCTCCTTTCAGGGCTCAAGGAATATTTGACCTATCATGGCAGAAAAGTGCAATACCTTTTCAAGAACTGAGAACAAAGTAGGTAAATGAACAGTCGGCAGGTTGGTGGAAACCGCTTTCTGTTTTTAGATTATTGATGCAGCTGTGAAAGCCATAGCTGCCTTATTGCTAACAAATAGCAGCAGTATCCGAGCCATACCCTGAGGTTTGAAGACGTGCTGCAGGCGGCTGAAATCACGTGCCCCGACAAGCGACAGGCTTTTGCCAACATCAGCCTGAAGAGAAACTCTGTGACAGATAGGATTTCATACAGCGTGAGGAAGTGGAGACGTGGACACAGTCTCAGTCACTCACTCACTATTCCCTATAGAGTGTTACTAACCCTCTGAAGACAGAAGACCGGCGACCACACTCCTACGCAAGAAGCCTTATTACAAAATTTCATTTTAGACATTCATTAAGTATTTTATTCATATATTACCCAACGTTTTTGAACCTAAGACTTTTGTAAAGTCATTTGAAACACCGAAAAAATTGAGTGAAGCAATGTTTTCACAATAGATTTGAGAAATAGTTCTGCCTTTGGGCCAATTTATCTCTTTATACATTGCTCTGGAACACTTTGGGGCACCACTATACAGAATGTTGAGTTTATTCTGAATATTTTTACATGAAACACATGGGGAACAGGTTATATAGAAATACTAAAAAGGAGAAATCAAGATGAAATCGGAAAAATGCCCTCAGACCTCCGAGGGTTAAACAGTGAACTCTATAGGGACAACGAGATTTTGGACACTCATTGAAAACGTGTTTGCGTCACATGTGTGTTACCGAGTACATTTATCTATCCTGCTTCCGTTACAATCACAAACTGGCTCATCCACCTGGCGCGCTATTGGCGGGTTTAACACGATGATGATGGAGAAGCGACGGCCAATGAACGACGAGAAGCAGCTTTTTGTTTACATTCTACATGGTGGCCACCGGCAGCAACCAGTTTGCTGCTGTCTGCAAACTACGTCACCCAGATCGCTGGTCTGATTGGTTGAAGGACTGTCCATGCAGAGAAAATACAGAGCAGACTCCCCAGACTAATGTCCAATCTTAGGAGATTGAGCTTGGTCTGGTGCCAGACTAGGCGCACCCAGCATCATGTAAACCATGCATCATACTGTATATACGCTCAAACTAGCAGTGCATTGTGGGTATTTTATAGTGGACTATATAGTGAATGAAATTAACCGTGGAGAATTCTAACACCACTTCAAAATGGTGAACACACTACACTGATAAAAATATTGCGCCTGATCTACTTGATAAGGTAAGGCAACTTGTTGCATCAGATTATTATGTAGATAAAGTAAGGCCAGTCTTTGTATATTAATTTCTTGTGTGAAAGAAACAATTTTTGGAAGTAAGTTCAATATTAATTGATTAAAGACAACTTAATTGTTCAAGTAAAGTCAACTTAGTTTTGCAAGTAAGTAATACAGTATGTAAATTTACTTGCAAAGTTAAGTAGACTTTACTTACTAAATTAATATTGACATTACTTCCAAAACTAATTTCTTACATTCAAGATTTTAAGTAGCCTGTACAAAGACTAGCCTTGCATTATATGATAATCTGATGCAAAAAGTTGCCTTACCTTTTTTGAGTAGATCAGGCACAATATTTTGTATCATGCTTGGTCTACTTAAAAAGTTATGTATGTGTCATCTAGTGTGTTAGAAATGACACTCCTTTTATGAAGGACTTTTTCTGTCAGGTAATGGTTCCCAACACAGCTTATGAGTCAGACGTATTAATAGGAACAGAGATTAGTTTTGCTACACAGCATGTGAGAACGGAGGCCATTTGTGCTTCAAAATGCTCTTTTACAATGAGAATGTAGTATTTACTTTGATAGATCCAGTGTAATGTACTTTATTTTTTCTTCATTTGGGTAAGAGTGTATTCAGTACACTAAAGGTTGGAAAGGCAGTATATGTGTTAAAAACCCAGATGAACTATCTAAAGATAAAACACACAAACAGAAAGTTTGGGAAAAGGTTTGTTTTGCTCGCAGCGTGCTTACATCAGAGCGAATCAATCACTGAGCTCCTACCTTTTGTTCCCCCCCCCCCCC
>NC_045740.1:33083791-33092908 GCF_008692095.1 Etheostoma spectabile | reverse complement strand
TCTTTCTATCGATTAGCTCTCTTTCTCCAGGTCCAGTGGAAACGGTGATGTTTGATGGCCGCCCCCTCTCGAGGTTGTTGGAATCCTCCCAATCGTAGATCAATCATCAACAGAAAAGCTCTCACCATGGAAACCCCCTACCTCCAGACTGTGCTCCTTGACCCCCCCTGTAGAGGGTCCAATTACTGAAGGAGGGAAAGCTATACTAAGACAAGCTTGACTGTGAAGATAAAAAACACACACAAAAAAACATACAAACCATGTAGTGTACCTCTCTCCAACAAGGGGGGAGGGTCTCAGTTGAGTCTGATTTCTATTTTTTATTTATTTCTGTTGATGTAATCTCTGGAACAGATCTGCGTGGCATATGTGGTTGTGTACATGCACTGTAAAAAGAAAAAGACGGTTAATGTCCTGGCAGAAAATTACCGGTAACTTTTCCGTTAAGTTTACAAACATTTCTGTAAATCCAAAAACGGAAAAAGCTGTAGATCTACAGTCTATCCTCTGTACATTTCAATAGACATTAATGTTAACGTAAAACATATCTAAATACGGACTAACCTGTGAAAAATCCTTCATATTAACACGGCAGACATTAGCCCATATTTCTAAGGACTTTCTAACAGCGTAGGCTAGCTTGCAAGGCGAGGTGAGCCTGACAGAGAGGAAGACAAAGAGAGAGCAAAAAGGATAGAGATGGTTCTCCACACCTCCCCTTACTCCAGTGCCTGCCTGCACTTCCTGGACGGCTTGTCATGGAGCCTGGTGTTCCCCTGCTACTGGCTCCTGGACCGGCTCCTGGGCTCCTGCGTGGCCACCTCGCTGGAGAAGCGCCAGCGCTCCCAGGACCCCTGCTCCTTCCTCACCCTGTGTGTGGTGATCTCAGCGCCCCTTTACCTGCTCCTCCTCCTCGCCTCGCTGCCCTTCGCCCTGCTGGGCTTCGTCATCTGGGCCCCCCTGCAGGCCGTCCGCCAGCCATACCTGTTCACCTACCGCAGGTTAGTCTGGACCTTGGTAAAGTGACACTTCTTTTGTTCTGCCACTGCAATGGCTCCGTCTCTGCTTAAAGGGACGTTTTGGTGATTTCTTTCACTTTTTTGCTCACAGGTTTCTCTATAGAGCCCCCCCCCTACAAGTTTCTCTATAGAGCCCCCCCTACAAGTTTCTCTATAGAGCCCTCCATACAGGTTTATCTATAGAGCCCCCCCTTCAGGTTTCTCTAGAGAGCCCCCCTTTCTGGTTTCTCTATAGAGCCCTCCATACAGGTTTCTCTAAAGAGCCTCCCCCTTCAGGTTTCTCTATAGAACCCTCCCTTCAGGTTTCTCTATAGAGTCCCCCTTTCTGGTTTCTCTATAGAGCCCCCCTTTCAGGTTTCTCTATAGAGCCCGCCCCCCACACTCCTATCTTTATTTGTGTCTGACCCCTCCCTCGGTCATTCCTGTGTATGTGCACAGTGCCGTGAAGCAATTCGTTACATGGCGAGACCCAACCACACGATACTTCCTGAGGCCAAAAGTAAGGGTGGTTTTTCGCTCACAGGTGCTTGGGGGGCGGGGCAAAAAAAATAAAAATAAAGTCCTATAACCAATCCAATGCCTAAGACACTGTTCACTTAAGGTAAATTAAGCCAAAACAAACTGCATAGTTCCCCTTGAGATGAAAACTGTTCTCTAGCAACTGGCGCTCGGTAGAAAGGTGCTCTGTTGCAGATGTCACGTGACCAGACGGTGGTCTCCTAGTTTTTGTATATTATACGTTTTAGTGTGCATAACTTTTCTTAGATATCATACAAATCCGTTCATGGGAATGCGTTGGGCTAAACACACCATTTACTGAGCCATCATTGCTGTTCTGGAAACAGATCCATTTCATTGTCCTCGTTTCTCCTAAACTATACATCAAAATGGGTTTCTAAATATATTTGAGCTGAGCAATCGACCATTGAGTTCATGCTTCATTTTAAATCTACAGTGCAAGTTGTTCCCAAGGTTTGGAGATTTCAAGAGGCAGAAAATAGAGTCATTATCTACTGTAAAGAGTTTGTTCATTGGTTGAGCCTCCAGCTGCTGCCAGGCTAAATTAGATCCCAGCGGGTGACTGGTTATCCTAACACACACCCCAGTGGCTACCCACCATAACCACAACTTGGAAGTACTGGATTTATCTCTGTTCACGGTGAAGGAGCAACCCTTTCTCCCTGGAACTTCCTCGTGGCACGCATAACTGTGACAGGCGTTCCCATATGTTATCTGTGTTTGCTTCCAGTAACTAGACTAGACCAAAATTAATGTGATAGGTCTAATGGTATATTGAATGTTATGAGTACCAAATGTTTTTCATAATTTAACATCACAAGCCAGTGATCCTGCTCAGTAGAGATAAGGATCAGATTTGAGTAGAAAAACAATGAAATGTAAAGAACATTTTGGTTATATGGACCACAGAAAAAGATATGAAGATAAGAAAGTAACCAGTTGGAAAAGTCACTATTATTTTAAGTTAGTGCAGACAATATCCCACTTTACTGTATAGATAGGCAATCCATAAACCTTCTCAAAATAACCGGAAAGTTAATCCCTATGACATAACTAGAATATACCAATAGTGTGTTGGGCCTCCTCCTTGTAAACCCACATACATAAAGTAGGAGTTGTGTCACATTACAGAGTCTAGATCCACAACACTGGGTGTCTTTTTTTCGGCCGGATGTCGGTCCCCTTCTTCTGTCTCTGTGTTGGCGCTCTAACCTACGGCTGATTTCTGATGACTATGGTTACCTGGTCCTCAGATCTCTGCAGGGTAAATCCAGACAGCTAGCTAGACTATCTGTCCAATCTGAGGACTATGGTTACCTGGTCCTCAGATCTCTGCAGGGTAAATCCAGACAGCTAGCTAGACTATCTGTCCAATCTGAGGACTATGGTTACCTGGTCCTCAGATCTCTGCAGGGTAAATCCAGACAGCTAGCTAGACTATCTGTCCAATCTGAGGACTATGGTTACCTGGTCCTCAGATCTCTGCAGGGTAAATCCAGACAGCTAGCTAGACTATCTGTCCAATCTCAGGACTATGGTTACCTGGTCCTCAGATCTCTGCAGGGTAAATCCAGACCTCTAGCTAGACTATCTGTCCAATCTCAGGACTATGGTTACCTGGTCCTCAGATCTCTGCAGGGTATATCCAGACAGCTAGCTAGACTATCTGTCCAATCTGAGGGATGAAAGTCCTTGAACCAATTTAATGGGAAAAACCACTTCCGGAACCAGAGCTGTTCAAAAAGTGGAGCTGTACAGTGCTACCGTGCTGCTAGAATGTTGTATTAAAAGGATGGGTGGAACCGTAGCATCTGTCTGACTTGATAAAAGTATTTTGTTGCTCACCTTGTGCAGACCAGACAAAGTGCAGGCCGAGCAGGGCCAGGCTGGCCCGGGGGGTGTCGGCATCGGGGAGTGGAGGCCGCAGGGCAGGAGCTTCTGTTTCTGCAGTGCCAACGTATGCCTGCTGCCTGACTCCCTGGCCAGGTTCAACAACCTGTCAAACACCCACCGGAGAGCCCGCGAGGTGGGCAAGAGGATCCGCAACGGGGCCAGCCGGCCACAGATTAAAATCTACATCGACTCCCCCACCAACACTTCCATCAGGTGAGCAGCACATCACTCTGCTCATGAATACCAATCTAACTAATGTATTTCCAATACAAAAATATTTTTTCCTTCTTTCTTTCCTTCTTTCTTTTTGTTGTGGACATTAGTGCGGCATCCTTCAGCAGCCTTCCCACAGGGTTCCGCCGTACCTCCTCTCTGGACCAGCGACCGGACCAAACCCACACCACCAACGGCCCAGCCGACCCTGAAGCCGAACCCCTCACCGAGTGCCCTATTCACCCCTCAGTTGCCACCGACTGCCCTGTTCACCCCCCCGCAGGAGACCAGGGCTCGTCCGAATGCCCTCTGCACCTCAACGGAGGAGACACGGCAGCAGACTGCCCCCTCCACCCTGCAGGGACTACCAGCAGCTCTGCCCCAGACTGTCCCGTTCACACCTCAGGGGAGGCTCCAAACTGCCCCATGCACTCCACAGGGGCTCAGAGTGGCCAGGGCCATCCCGACTGCCCCATGCATCGGGACGGGACCCAGACAAAACCATCGTCAGGCTGCCCACTGTACACCTCAGGGGTTCAGATCAGCATCAGCGCCCCGGAACCAGATCCACAGGAAGAGGAGGCCAGAACAGGGAACCATAGGTCTGGGGAGGGAGGGGGAGACACGGGCAGCATGACTGCCTCCAGGGAGTCACTCGCCCGTTACCATGGCGGTGACACTTACATGGGGATATCCTCCAACAACACTCTCTCACACGTCCCTCGTACGTCCATCTTCAAACGCCCTGGGCGAAAACGCCGCCACGGAGACGAGACGTTTGACCACGAGATCTCCGCCTTTTTCCCCGCCAACCTCGATTTCCTGGCTCTGCAGGAAGTGTTTGACCACGGGTCGACGACTAGACTGCGGCGCCAGTTGCATCGCTACTTCCCCTACGTGCTGAGCGACGTCGGCCGGTACGGCTGGAAAGGCTGCTGCTCCAGGTTCAAGTTCCTGAACAGTGGCCTGATGCTGGCCAGCCGCTACCCCATCCTGGACGCACGCTTTGAGTGCTACCCCAACGGGAGGGGGGAGGACGCTCTGGCAGCAAAGGGGGCGCTGTTTGCCAAGGTCAGAAACTTCTCTCTATCTTCTCTTCTTCTTGTTTTTGCACAGTGCAAATCCAGTCATGTTGCAACTTGTTGTTGTCCTGGGTCAATGCACTTTTTAACGTTTTTAACCCTTAAGGTTTGAGACCAAGTTTTAGATTTCTTCTCAAATTTTCCTTTAAGGGTAGTTGTATATAACCTTATCCCCATGTGTTTCACATCACAAACTCAGCTTTCTGTTAGTGTTGCCCAAATTGGGTTTCAGAGCAATGTGTAAAGAGATAATTTGGCCCTTAAGCAGAAATATTTTCTCACAGTTCTTATGAATAAACATGCCTTTACTAAAATGTTTTGGTGCTTAAAATGAGAAATAGTAAATGTAAGAAAAATGTTGTAATATTGCTTTTAGAGTAGTGCGTCTTTTGTCCTCAGAGTCCACAGTCTTTTGTCTTTTTTTCAAGTTTTTCCAAGACTTGTGGAACTTTTTCTTTTAACCACTACTATTTTATACACCACTTTATTGCCACTAACACCAACTTATTGGGAGTAGTTTTACACTTATTTTTGGAACTCATGGTCAATAAACCTTCCATAGGCTATTTGAAATTAGGCCCACATTTTGAGTCAGTCTTCTTATCTAACTCTTGGCAAGAAAGCAAATTAGTGTATTTCCCACAATGCCAAACCATTGCTTCAACCTTTCTGAGGACAAAAGACACGCGGGCGCGTCCAGTACCATGTTTGACATAACCCCCTACTCAAAAAGCGATATTATAAAATTTCATTTCAGACAATTTCTTTCTATTTTAACCATATATTACAGTACTGAACCTAAGACTTTAGTAAACTCATTTGAAGCAAAACACAACTCATACAGCATACCATAAGTTAAGGTTTGTTTTCAAAATATATTTGAGGAATTTCAAAAAGTGTTTTCAGCTATAGAGCCAAATTGTGCCTTTACACATCGCTCTGAACATTTGGATTTGAAACACATGAGGATCATATAAGGTTTCATACAAATAACTTAAAAATCAGATGCAGTATAAGGGGACCACTAAGGTCTATATAAAAGAGACTTCAGATACAGTATTAGGGACCACTAAGGTCTATATAAAAGAGACTTCAGATACAGTATTAGGGACCACTAAGGTCTATATAAAAGAGACTTCAGATACAGTATTAGGGACCACTAAGGTCTATATAAAAGAGACTTCAGATACAGTATTAGGGACCACTAAGGTCTATATAAAAGAGACTTCAGATACAGTATTAGGGACCACTAAGGTCTATATAAAAGAGACTTCAGATACAGTATTAGGGACCACTAAGGTCTATATAAAGAGACTTCAGATACAGTATTAGGGACCACTAAGGTCTATATAAAAGAGACTTCAGACACAGTATTAGGGACCACTAAGGTCTATATAAAGAGACTTCAGACACAGTATTAGGGACCACTAAGGTCTATATAAAAGAGACTTCAGATACAGTATTAGGGGACCACTAAGGTCTATATAAAAGAGACTTCAGATACAGTATTAGGGACCACTAAGGCCTATATAAAGAGACTTCAGATACAGTATTAGGGGACCACTAAGGTCTATATAACAGCCTCCAAAGAGCACCATGTCATGGGACCTTTAAAGAATGACCAAGAAGTTTTTTCCCCAAATAGTACACACAGGGGCCCTAAATCACTTTCAGTCACATTCTACATACATGAACAAATGTTACCGCTCCAGCAACTGTAAGACGGACAATCTTTTTTCGTTGTTTTGTCATTGTTTCACATTGTAGTTTCAGAATTATTCTTGCTGAAAGACCAGTTTAAGAAATGCCAGGATCAATATCTGAGTCTATATTAAGACAGTATTACTTTGTGTCAGCTTTGACAAGACTGCAGAACAATGATTATGACTCTAAAGAATTAAGACAATTTAACATTCTCTCCTCAACGTTTTCCTGGAATCGTTTTTGACGTCAGAATGTCTGTCTGTCAAATGAGATTGTAGATCTAAAGACGGAAAATATCCTTTTTTCCCATCTCATTTAATTTCCAACTGAGCTGAATTAGAGCTAAATGTCACTGTGGACCTCGTTTAATGCCTTCCCTGCAGCAGAGATGTGTCCAAGCTCTGATCACCACTTGGTGCCTTTTCAGCCGAAAGCTCATCTTGTCATCTCTGACGCCGCTATCTGGAACTTTGGCAAGGCGGATTTATCATTGGGGGGTCCATTAAGTCTATTTATCTAAATTAACTTATTATACTGTGTGTTGTGTGTGTGTGTGTTTGTGGGTGTGTGTGTGTGTGTGGTGTGTGTGTGTGGTGTGTGGGTGGTGTGTGTGTGGTGTGGGTGTGGTGTGTGTGTGTGCGCGCGCTTGCATGGAAGACAGCGTGAAAGAGGGAGAGTCCGAGTTACAATGACCTCCCAGCTATCTGCATTAATTAGATCTCTGTGCTGTTATGGCAAACGTTTGCTTCCTGCTGAAGAACCCCCCCAATTGGCCCCGCCCCCCCCATGCGCCTTGACTACAACTGTGACTAATGTTAGCAATTAATTGCGGTTAATCAAAGAATTGTCCATTATGTAAAAACAATTGACAATTAGACCATCATGTAATAAGTGCTAGAGGCCTAGTAAATATTGTTTGATGCATTACTTCCACAATACCGCAGAGATGGAGACTCCCCAGATTGAAGACAGATTTAGATTTCTTTATTTAAAAGGGACAACGCACATTAATCAACACTAGTACCCAGTCCATCATGTAAATGTACCAGATTTAGGTTTGTCTTGCGGGCTACTTTTCATCAGCTGTCTCTAGCAGGTTGATGGATTAAAACAGGGGAGTTAAACATACGGCCCGTGGGCCGGGGCCGGCCTGCCAATGGATCCAATCAGGACCACTGGAGGACTTTGCAAAGTGTGAAAACTTCAGAGAAGTAATTAATTCCAATTTTAAATTGATGACTTTATGCTCAGAGAACAGAGGAGTTCAAGTAAAATGGCACAAGCATTATTCCAGGTTATGAGAGCTGGAAGATTGATGGCATGAGAAAAACATAACACAAACAGCATATAGACACAGGTAGAAGTGCATAGACACACACTAAAACCCATTTAACATGGCGACAAAAACAATGTTTTTTACAGAGACACTGTTATTCTGTACGGCGCATAGCACCGCCCAAGACGATTGGGATTGGTTTAAAGAAATGCCAATGAATCAGTGCATGTTTTTCTCCCATCCCAGAATGCCGTGTGTACTAGACAGATCTTCCTCCGCAGTGCTGTGGAAGAAGGTGTTGCAAAGCAAGACTTACTACTGTATGACCTGTAAACTATGGAGTCCATGAGGCCCTTTCAGCACAAATCCCATGTACTGTAGATATGACAAGACGTGATGTGTTGTTAATGAAATGCATAGTGGGGGGACTTGTACCCTGGTTACAAGCCTAAGGAGTAGGATGGCTTCATGCACTAATGTGGGCTACATGCAGAGTGGTGGGATGTCTACCAGTCTTCTTTTTCAAATGCATAAGTCAACTCAGAGCGTTCTCCTCCGAGCAGAGATCTTCAACAAGGGGTCCTCAGAGACACTGCATGTATGATGTATAAACAATACATGATCATCTATACATCCATTTCCATCCATCTGGCCCTGTTTAATATGCAACAACATTTTACAATATGTAGTAGGGCTTCCCTGCTCCGTCTCTAAAAACATTGAAGACGCTTAGAGAGAATAGTGCACTGTGTAGAGCTTATACACACATTGTGCAATGAATCAATGATGAAGTGAGCTGGGGTTTTGTGTGTGTGTGTGTGCGTGCCTGCGTGTCCGTCCGCCCGCCTCATGATGAGAGTGTTGACAGTCTGTCAGTTCATTAATCAGCCACGTACTATGGCTGTCGGGATGTGCGTCTGGATCAGATCCAGTTCCCGCCGGCTTGATGTGACCTGATGCCGATGACGGGTAGCCGTATGTGTGTGCAAAATGTGTTTGTGTCCATACATGCCCTTATTTATACAGTACCTGATCTGATAAAGACACACTCAATCACAGCTTGTATGCTGACTGACAGTCTCCCTTCTGCCTGTGACTGAAGTTTACAAGCCGGCCTCACACCCCTGTTTACCACCTTCTTGTATATGAGGTCGTTCCAGGTCCCCGTGACAAGCTGGCTGTCAGCCAGCTGGCAGGTACTGCAGGTAACGCACGCTGCTTTTACTGACAAGTGACAGGGAAGGAAAGCGAACGATGTGAAAACAGAATGATTCTCCTTAAATCCAGGAAATACTAATTTAGACCCACATGTCTCGCAATCCAGCATGATTGACAAAATCTTCCCCCCGTCCTTTTTCATACTAGTCAAGAGACGATTTGCCACACTGTGCAGTGGCAGTTCTGGGGGGGG
>NC_045740.1:33083185-33083781 GCF_008692095.1 Etheostoma spectabile | reverse complement strand
GGGGGGGGGGCGCCAGGAGTGGCCAGTGCCCCGTTAATATTAAGCATAGACTGCAACTGACAGTTGACTTCCCAAAGTTGTTTACCCAAAACACCTTTGCTTTTATACTGTACACTATTTTCTGTTACTCTTGATTTTTTTTTTTTATTCCATGCTACCACTGAATAATAGGCTGAGGCATGTATTACTAAAAATCATTTTAGTGGGATTGATTGGAATTCTTTGCTTGCTGCAGCAGCACCCCTGGGGACTTTCCTCAACCTTGGGGATTATTAAAATAATCTTTAATAAAACTAGATTTAATAGGTTTTTTTTCAGATTGCTTGGTCTTCATTTGCAGATTAAGATTGGTCATCTGTTGGATCAGTAACGCAGTATTAATATCCTAAATGTGTCGTCAACCAATCAGGGTGACTGGTCAGAACTGTTGTGTATAATTGTCATTGCAGCTCCTAAAAGATCATACAGCAAGGGAGACGGAGATGTGGGCCATGCTCCCAACTATCAATATTAAAGAGTCCGTTTTCAGATTCATAATGTATTTTGAGGTTGTACCGTTAGCTCCAGAGTGAGACATCTCACTAGTTTTAGCTCCA
>NC_045740.1:33083060-33083175 GCF_008692095.1 Etheostoma spectabile | reverse complement strand
TCTCCCTTCTATCCTATCTTTGTTGGGAGCTGCACATGCTTAGTAGCTCGATAAGATCCCATCAGCTGATAACTCTTTCTCCAGCTTTGGTCGGTCCAAGGCAGGATCAGCTGGG
>NC_045740.1:33082841-33083050 GCF_008692095.1 Etheostoma spectabile | reverse complement strand
TCTTCTAGACCAGGGCCACTTGTGGAATACCTGCACAACAGGGAGAGGAAGTAGAACAGGGACAGGAAGTTGTTCTTTTGGAGATTCTGGTCAACTAGAGGCTGTTGTAGCAGTGTCTTCCATTGAGAACGAGCTAGCATGCTAGGGTTAGCCACGTCGTCTCTTATGACGTAGAAAGTCATGCAGATGTTGGACAGCTCACCTGGAGA
>NC_045740.1:33081285-33082831 GCF_008692095.1 Etheostoma spectabile | reverse complement strand
ACAGAGGACATTCAGAAACCAGATCTCACATAAAACAGCATGGATGTTTGTAGTTTAATTTGTATGCATGTGGAAGCACCAGAGACACAAACTAACAACCCAAATCCCAGAAAAAAGGGATTTTTTTCATAATATGGGCACTTTAAATGTGCTTTTAGAGCAGGGGTGTGAAACTCGACTTCACTAAGGGCCTCAGAGGGGAAATGAGAACACATTACGGACCAGACATGTCTGGTTTATTGACATGCTTTTATTTCAAAAAAGTCAATTATCTTTGACCTTATTATTGCCTTTCCCATATTGCTTTGGTCAACACAAAGCCCTAAAACAATTCAGCATTAAAAAAGTTCCTTAGCCATCATAGAGTTTTGCAAATCAAGCAAAACAATGATTACATTTTTAAAACATATCCTTTTTTTGCGCAGCCGACTTACAACAACCTGTTTCACAGGTTGGAATTTGCAAACTGACCAGTTGTGTGCAATTTAAAAAGTCTCAAAGTCGGCAAATCTGCCCATATTTGCTTTCAGTGTGGAGTAATTGCTGTTTTGCTCATCTAGGCTCGCAAACATTTATTACAAACCCAAATTGATGTGCGGGCACGTTCAAAATTTGCAAGTGGCCGGGTTCGGTCCGCAGGCATGAGTCAGAAACGTGTTTATATCTCACTACTGTATATTATGTTCTGACTTCATGTTGTTATCATCAATAAAACATTGCTCGTTGGCTTTTGCTAGCCCTTCCTTACTTCTCGCAGCCATCTGCAGGCTTTCATGTGCCGGCTGTTCGAGTCCCCTTCTCCATTCTCTAGACACCTTGGCAGCCGTCTAAAGGCAGCATCTTTTTAGCGAACCCTTGCTTCCTCTCCATCAACCTTTGGTCATTCTCGCTCATTACCACTCGGCACTCCGGCTCACTTGGCCGCCAGCTGGGATGCATCTCATTAGATGCAGTTCATTTGATGTACCTGATGTTCACGCTGCGTTTGGCTTCACAGCTACCAGTCACTGTTTGTTCTTTCATATCAAACACAAACAAGGAAGCTCAGTGAGACGCCATTTTTCAAGTGATGATCTTTAGAATTCCTCCTTTTTCCACTTTGTGTTGTGTTGACTCATTACGACAGTGCTGTTGCACATTCCCCAGACATCACCTGTCACTTTAAACATTGTGGATTCTACTCTAATCATCTTCCATGGTTTTCTGTTGGTTTCCTGCAGGCTACTCTTTTTCTTTCTTTTTTTATATATCCGTTAAGCAACCATAGCTATCAATGTTGATGCTAACTACTCAGTTCTTCTGTTTACTTCAAACACACTCTGATCATAAAAGGGCCTGTGCCACCGTTAGGAGCTAGCAGACATCAGGAGCCAGATGACATGCAAACACATGATTAAGGTTTGTGTCTCCCATATAAGCTAATGCACATGAGCACAATTTCATAAAAGCTGAGATTTATAGAGGAGAACCACGTGTGTGCACGGCTTTAGAAGCATTTACTGTGTGTGTATGTATATATATGTATATATATATATGTATATATATA